>NC_029772.3:85085279-85100245 GCF_000817695.3 Arachis duranensis
GGTTTTGGGTTTTGGGTTTAGGGTTTTGGGCTTAGGGTTTAGGGTTTGTCGTTTATGGTTTAGTTGTTTAGGTTTTAGGTTTTGGGGTTTAGGGTTTAGGGTTTAGGTTTTATGGTTGATGGTTTAGATTTTATTGTTTAGGGTTTGGGGTTTGGGGTTTAGGGTTTAGGCTTTATGTTGTGTGGTTAGTGTTTAGGCCTAAGGGATTATGGTGTAAGGTATGGGATTTAGTGATTAGGGTTTATGGTTTAGGGATCATGGTTTAGGGTTTATGGTTTTGGGTTTTTGGTTTAGCATTTAGGGTTTTGGCCTTAGGGTTTATTGTTTAGGGTTTCTGGTTTAGGGATTAGGTGTTTGTAGGTTTATGGTTTAGTGTTTATGATTTAGGGTTTATGGTTTAGGGTTTAGGTTTTATTATTTAGTATTTAGGGTTTATGGTTTATGGTTTATGGTTTATGGTATAAGGTTTATGGTTTAGGGTTTAACATTTTTGGCTTAAGGATTAGGGTTTAGGGTTTAAGGTTTAGGGTTTATGGTTTAGGGTTTAGGGTTTATAGTTTACGGTTTCGGGTTTAAGGTTAGGGCTTAGGGTTTATGGTTTATGATTTTGGGTTTATGATTTAAGGTTCAGGGTTTAGGGTTTTGGGTTTAGGGTTTAAGTTTTACGGTTTAGTGTTTGTGGTTTATGGTTTATGGTTTTGGGTTTATTGTTTTGGGTTTTGGGTTTTGGGTTTTGGGTTTAGGATTTATGGTTTATGGTTTATGGTTTAGGGTTTAGGGTTTAGGGTTTAGGGTTTATGGTTTATGGATTATGGTTTAGGGTTTAGGGTTTAAGGATTAAGATTTGGTGTTTTTGGGTTAGGATTTAGGGTTTTGGGTTTTGGGTTTATCGTTTAGGGATTAGGGTTTAGGGTTTAAGGTTTAGTGTTTAGGGGTTAGGCCCTAGGGTTAATGGTTTAGGGTTTGTGGTTTAGGTATTAGGGTTTGTGTTTAAGGGTTTTATGTTTGTGGGGTGGTGTTTAGTGTTTAGAGTTTTTTGTTTTGGGTTTTGGGTTTTGGATTTAGGGTTTAGTATTTGTGGGTTTACGATTTATGGTTTGTGATTTAGGGTTTAGGGTTTAGGACTTAGGTTTTATGGTTAGGGATTAGGGTTTATGGTTTATAGTTTATGGTTTATGGTTTACGGTTTAGGATTTTGTGTTAAGGGTTTAGGGCTTATGGTTTAAGGGTTAGGGTTTATGGTTTTGAGTTTACGATTTATGATTTAGGTTTATGGTTTAGGATTTAGTGTTTATGTTTTATGGTTTATGGTTTATGGTTTAGGATTTATGGTTTATGGTTTTGGATTTACGATTTACGGTTCAGGGTTTACGGTTTTGGTTTAGGATTTTGGGTTTTGGGTTTATGGTTTAGGGTTTAGGATTTAGGGTTTATTGTTTAGTGTTTAGGGATTAGGATTTAGGGTTTAGGGTTTGGTGTTTATGCGTTAGGGTTTATGGTTTAGGATTTGTGTTTTAGTGTTTGGTGTTTGTGTGTTGGGTTTAGGGTTTAGGGTTTGTGGTTTAGGGTTCGTGGTTTTTTGTTTAGCGTTTATGGTTTGGGGTTTGGCGTTTAGGGTTTAGGGTTTATAGTTTAAGTTTTATTGTTTAGGATTTAGGGTTTCGGGTTTATGGTTTGGGGTTTAGGTTATATGTTATGTGGTTTATGGTTTAGGCATTTGGGATTATGGTGTAAGGTGTGGGGTTTAATGTTTAGGGTTTAGGGTTTAGATTTTATGGTTCAGTGTTCAGGGTTTAGGGTTTAGGGTGTAGGGTTTAGGCCTTAGAGTTAAAGGTTTAGGGTTTTTGGTTTAGGGATTAGGGTTTAGGGTTTGTTTATGGTTTATGATTTTGGGTTTACGGTTTAGTGTTTATGGTTTATGATTTTGGGTTTATGATTTAAGGTTCAGCGTTTAAGATTTTGGGTTTATGGTTTAAGTTTTACGGTTTAGTGTTTGTGGTTTATGGTTTATAGTTTAGGGTTTATGGTTTTGGGTTTTTGGTTTTTGGTTTAGGTTTTTGTTTTAGGGTTTATGGTTTAGGGTTTAGGGTTTAGGGTTTAGGGTTTAGGGTTTATGGTTTAGTGTTTATCGTTTAGCGTTTAGGGTTTAAGGATTAGGGTTTGGTGTTTTCGGGTTAGTGTTTAGGATTTTGGGTTTTGGGTTTATCGATTAGGGATTAGGGTTTAGTGTTTAGGGGTTAGGCCCAAGGGTTAATGGTTCAGGGTTTGTGGTTTATGTATTAGGATTTGTGTTTTAGGCTTTTGTGTTTGTGGGGTGGTGTTTAGGGTTTAGGGTTTTTGTTTTGGGTTTTCGGTTTTGGGTTTAGGGTTTAGTTTTTATGGTTTAGGGTTTAGGGTTTATGGTTTGTGGTTTATGGTTTATGGTTTACGGTTTTGGGTTAAGGGTTTAGGGTTTATGGTTTCATGATTAGGGTTAAGTGTTTTGGGTTTAGGGTTTATGATTTAGGTTTATGGTTTAGGGTTTAGTATTTATGGTTTATGTATTAGGGTTTAGGGTTTAGGATTTATGGTTTATGGTTCTGGGTTTATGATTTAGGGTTCAAGGTTTAAGGTTTAGGGTTTAGGGTTTAGGGTTTTGGGTTTATGGTTTTGGGTTTATGATTTAGGGTTTAGGATTTATGGTTTAGGGTTTAGGATTTATGGTTTGGGGTTTAGGGTTTAGGCTTTGGTATTTGTTGGTTGGGATTTAGGGTTTAGGCCTTAGGGTTTATGGTTTATGGTTTGTAGATCATGGTTTAGGGTTTAGGGTTTAAGGTTTGTGTTTTAGGGTTTTGTGTTTGTGGGGTTGTGTTTAGGGTTTTGGGTTTAGGGTTTAGGGTTTTGGGTTTTGGGTTTATGGTTTATGGTTTATGGATTAGGGTTTAGTGTTTAGGGTTTTGGGTTTTGGTTTTATGGTTTATGATTTAGGGTTTAGGGCTTAGGGTTTATTATTTAGGGTTTAGGGTTTAAGGTTAAGGATTTTGTGTTTATGGGTTAGGGTTTTGTGTTTTGGGTTTAGGGTTTATGGATTATGGTTATGGTTTAGGGTTTAGGATTTGTGTTTTAGGGTTTGGTGTTTGTGAGTTGGGGTTTAGGGTTTAGGGTTTGTGGTTTAGGGTTTGTGGTTTGTGGGGTTGTGTTTAGGGTTTTGGGTTTAGGGTTTTGGGTTTTGGGTTTTGGGTTTTGGGTTTATGGTTTATGGTTTATGGATTAGGGTTTAGTGTTTAGGGTTTTGGGTTTTGGTTTTATGGTTTATGGTTTAGGGTTTAGGGCTTAGGGTTTATTATTTAGGGTTTAGGGTTTAAGGTTAAGGATTTTGTGTTTATGGGTTAGGGTTTTGTGATTTGGGTTTAGGGTTTATGGATTATGGTTATGGTTTAGGGTTTATGATTTGTGTTTTAGGGTTTGGTGTTTGTGAGTTGGGGTTTAGGGTTTAGGGTTTGTGGTTTAGGGTTTGTGGTTTGTGGGTTAGGGTTTATGGTTTGTGGTTTGTGGTTTTGGGTTTAGGGATTATAGTTTAGGTTTTATAGTTTAGGTTTTAGGGTTTGTTGTTTAGCGTTTAGGGTTTATGGTTTATGGTTTATGGTTTAGGTTTTATTGTTTAGGGTTTAAGGTTTGGGGTTTAGTGTTTAGGTTTTATGTTGTGTGGTTTATGGTTTAGGCCTTCGGGATTATGGTGTAAGGCATGGGGTTTAGTGCTTAGGGTTTATGGTTTAGAGTTTATGGTTTAGGGTTTAGGGTTTAGGGTTTAGGGTTTAGGGTTTAGGTTTTAGTCCTTATTGTTTATGGTTTAGGGTTTGTGGTTTAGGGATTAAGGTTTGTGTTTTATGGTTTTGTGTTTGTGGGGTTGTGTTTAGGGTTTTGGGTTTTGGGTTTTGGGTTTTGGGTTTCTGTGTTTATGGTTTAGGGTTTCTGATTTAGGGTTTAAGGTTCAAGGTTTAGGTTTTACGGTTTAAGGTTTAGGGTTTATCATTTATGGTTTCGGGTTTTGGGTTTAGGATTTAGGGTTTATGGTTTAACGATTAGGGTTTAAGGTTTTGGGTTTAAGGTTTAGTGTTTGGGGTTTATGGATTATGGATTTCGGTATATGATTTAGGGTTCAAGGTTTAGGGTTTTAGGTTTTCAGTTACGGTTTAGGGTTTAGGTTTTATGGTTTCGTTTCATGGTTTAGGATTTATGGTTTATGTTTTGGGGTTTAGGTTTAGGGTTTATTGTTTGCGGTTTAGAGTTTTGGGTTTGGTATTTGTGGGTTGGGGTTTAGGGTTTATGGTTTAGGGTTTGTGGATTAGTGTATAGGGCTTTGGGTTTTGGGTTTAGGGTTTAGGATTCATTGTTTAAGGTTTTGGGTTTAGGGTTTTGGGCTGAGGATTTAGGGTTTGTGGTTAATGGTTTAGATTTTATTGTTTAGGTTTTAGGGTTTGGGGTTTAGGGTTTAAGGTTTAGGGTTTATGGTTTATGGTTTAGATTTTATTGTTTAGGGTTTAGGGTCTGGGGCTTAGGGTTTAGGCTTTATATTATGGGGTTTAGGGTTTAGGCCTTATGGATTATGGTGTAAGTTATGGGGTTTAGCGTTTAGGGTTTATGGTTTAGGGTTTATGGTTTAGGGTTTAGGATTTAGTGTTTTGTGTTTATGGGGTGGTATATATAGGGTTTAGGGTTTTGGGTTTTAGGTTTAGAGTTTAAGGTTTATGGTTTGTGGGTTTATGGTTTAGGATTTGTGACTTAGGGTTTAGGGTTTAGGGCTTAGGTTTTATGGTTTAGGATTTATGGTTTATGGTTTAAGGTTTATGGTTTATGGTTTAGGGTTTACGGTTTATGGTTTTAGGATTAGGGTTTAGTGTTTTGGGTTTAGTGTTTAGGGTTTAGGGTTTATGATTTACAGTTTAGGGTTAGGGTTTATGGTTTATGTTTTTGGGTTTATGATTTACGGTTCAGGGTTTAGGGTTTTGGGTTTAGGGTTTAAGTTTTTTGGTTTAGTGTATGTGGATTATGGTTTATGATTTAGGGTTTAGGGTTTTGGGTTTTGGGTTTTGGGTTTAGGGTTTAGGGTTTTGTGTTTATGGTTTAGGGTTTACGGTTTAGGGTTTATGGTTTATAGTTTAAGGTTGAGGGTTTATAGTTTGGGGTTTGGTGTTTTTGGGTTAGGGTTTAGGGTTTAGGGTTTAGGGTTTATGGTTTAAGGTTTAAGGTTTGTTGTTTAGGGTTTAGGGTTTAGGGATTTGTGTTTATGGGTTAGGATTTAGGGTTTAGGATTTTGTTTTAGGGTTTGGTGTTTGTGGGTTGGGGTTTAGGATTTAGTGTTTGTGGTTTGTGGTTTAGGGTTTATGGTTTATGGTTTGGGTTTTGGGGTTTAGGGTTTAGGGTTTAGGGTTTTGGTTTATGGTTTAGTTTCTATTATTTAGGATTTAGGCCTTAGGGATTATAGTGTAAGGTGTGGGGTTTGGTGTTTAGTGTTTATGGTTTTGGGGTTTGGTGTTTAGTGTTTAGGTTTTAGGATTTAGGGTTTGTGATTTAGGGTTTAGGGTTTTGGGTTTAAATTTATGGTTTATGGTTTATGCTTTAGGGTTGTGGGTTTAGGGTTTAGTGTTTTGGTTTATAGTTTAGGGTTTAAGGTTTATGGTTTATGGTTTATGGTTTTGGGTTTAGGATTTATGGTTTATGGATATGGGTTTATGACTTAGGGATAAGGGTTTAGAGTTTGCATTTTAGGGTTTGGTATTTATGGGTTAGGATTTAGTGTTTAGGATTTGTATTTTAGGGTTAAGGGTTTGTGGTTTAGGGTGTGTAGTTTGTGGTTTAGGGTTTTTGGGTTTGGGGTTTGCGGTTTGCAGTTTAGGGTTTAGGGTTTAGGTTTTATTATTTAGGTTTTAAGGTTTAGGGTTTAGGGTTTACAGTTTATGGTTTATGATTTAGGTTTTATTGTTTAGGGTTTGGGTTTACGGTTTAGGGTTTGGGTTTAGGGTTTCTGGTTTAGTGTTTAGGTTTTATTGTTTATGGTTTAGGGTTTATGGTTTATGGTTTAGGGTTTATAGTTTAAGGTTTAGGGTTTTTGGTTTAGTGTTTAGGGTTTAGGGTTTATGGTTTAGTGTTTAGGGTTTAGGGTTTAAGATTTAGGGTTTATGGTTTAGGGTTTATGGTTTATGGGTTAGTGTTTACGGCTTAGGGTTTAGGGTTTGGTGTTTATGGGTTAGGGTATAGGGTTTAGGATTTGTATTTTAGATTTGGTGTTTGTGTGTTGGTGTTTAGGATTTAGGGTTTGTGGTTTGTGGTTTAGGATTTAGGGTTTAGGATTTTGGGTTTAGGATTAATGGTTTAGGTTTTATTGTTTAAGTTTTAGTGTGGGAGGGTTTAGGGTTTAGGGTTTAGGGTATAGTTTTTATTGTTTAGGGTTTAGGCCTTAGGGATTATAGCGTAAGGTATAGGGTTTAGTGTTTAGGGTTTATGGTTTAGGATTTATGGATTAGGGTTTATGCTTTATGGTTTGGGGTTTTGGGGTTAGGCCATAGGATTAATGGTTTAGGAGTTGTGGTTTAGGTATTAGTGTTTGTGTTTTAGGGTTGTGTGTTTGTGGGGTGGTGTTTAGGGTTTAGGGATTTTCGTTTTGGGTTTTAGGTTTTGGGTTCAGGGTTTAGGGTTTGGGGGTTTACGGTTTATGGTTTGAGATTTAGGGTTTAAGGTCTAGGGTTTAGGTTTTATGGTTTAGGGTTTGGGGTTTATCATTTATGGTTTATGGTTTATGGTTTATGGTTTAGGGTTTTGGGTTTTGGGTTTAGGCTTTAGGGTTTAGTGTTTAGTGTTTGGTGTTTCTGGTTTAAGGTTTAGGATTTAGTGTTTAGGATTTTGGGTTTTGGGTTTATGGTTTAGGATTTTGGGTTTATGGTTTAGAGTTTAGGGTTTATTTTTTAGGGTTTATAGTTTAGGTTTTAGGGTTTAGGGTTTGGTGTTTCTACGTTAGGGTTTAGGGTTTAGGATTTGTGTATTAATGTTTGGTGTTTATGGGCTGGATTTAGCATTTAGGGTTTGTGGTTTGTTGTTTAGCAAGGGTTTATGGTTTGGGGTTTAGGGCTTAGGTTTTATGTTTTGTGGTTTAGGGTTTACGCCTTTGGGATTATGGTGTAAGGTATGGGGTATAGTGTTTAGGGTTAGGGTTTAGGGTTTATAGTTTAGGGTTCATGGTTTAGGGTCTATGGTTTAGGGTTTATGCCTTAGGGTTTATGGTTTATGGTTTTGGTTTAGGGATTAGTGTTTGTGGTTTAGGGTTTTGTGTTTGTGGGGTGGTGTTTAGGGTTTAGAGTTTTGGGTTTTGGGCTTTGGGTTTATGGTTTAGGGTTTGTGGGTTTATGGTTTAAGATTTGTGATTTAGGGTTTATAGTTTATGATTTAGGGTTTAGGATTTTGGGTTTATGGCTTAGCATTTAGGTTTTATGGTATATGGTTCATGGATTTGGGTTTATGATTTAGGTTTCCGGGTTTAGGGTTTATGATTAGGGTTTAGGTTTTAGGGTTTAGGGTTTAGGGTTTATGATTTAGGGTTTAGGGTTTATGATTTGGGGTTTAGGGTTTTGGGTTTGTTATTTGTTTGTTGGGGTTTAGGGCTTATGATTTAGGGTTTGTGAATTATGGTTTAGGGTTTAGGGTTTAAGGTTTCAATTTTAAGGTTTTGGGTATGTGGTGTTGTGTTTAGGGTTTAGTGTTTGTGGTTTTGCGTCTAGGCTTTAGGGTTTAGGTTATAGGATTTTTGGTTTAGGGTTTAGGGTTTATGGTTTAAGGTTTTGGGTTTATGGTTTTTGGTTTTGGGTTTTGGTTTTAGGGTTTATGGTTTAGGGTCTTGGGTTTAGGGTTTTGGGCTTAGGGTTTTGGGTTTAGGGTTTATGGTTTAGATTTTCTTGTTTAGGTTTTAGGATTTGGGGTTTAGGGTTTAAGGTTTAGGGTTTAGGGTTTAGTGTTTAGGGTTTAGGGTTTATGGTTTATCATTTAGGGTTTAGGGTTTAGGGTTTATGGTTTATAATTTTGGGTTTATGATTAAAGGTTCAGGGTTTAGTGTTTTGGGTTTAGGATTTAAGTTTTATGGATTGGTGTTTGTGGTTTATAGTTTATGGTTTAGGGTTTATGGTTTTGGGTTTTGGGTTTTGGGTTTAGGGTTTATGGTTTAGAGGTTAGTATTTAGGGTTTATGGTTTAGGGTATAGGGTTTAAGGTTTATGGTTTATGGTTTAAGGATTAGGGTTTGGTGTTTTCGGTTTAGGGGTTAGGGTTTTGGGTTTTAGGGTTTAGGGTTTCGGGTTTGGTGTTTTTGGGTTAGGGTTTAGGGTTTAGGATTTGTGTTTTAGGGTTTGGTGTTTGTGGATTGCGGTTTAGGATTTAGGGTTTGTGGTTTATGGTTTAAGATTTAGGGTTTTGGGTTTTGGGTTTGGGTTTTAGGGTTTAGGGTTTAGGGTTTATGGTTTATGGTTTTGTTTTTATTGTTTAGGGTTTAGGTCTTAAGGATTATAGTGTAAGGTATGGGGTTTAGTGTTTAGGGTTTATGGTTTAGGATTTATGGTTTAGGGTTTATGGTTTAGGGTTTACGGTTTGGGGTTTAGGGGTTAGGCCCTAGGGTTTATAGTTTTGGGTTTGTGGTTTAGATATTAGGGTTTGTGTTTTAGGGTTTTGTGTTTGTGGGGTGGTGTTTAGGGTTTAGGGTTATTTGTTTTGGCTTTTGGGTGTTGGGTTTAGGGTTTAGGGTTTGTGGATTTTAGTATTTGAGATTTAGGGTTTATGGTTTAGGGTTTAGGTTTTATGGTTTAGGGGTTGGGGTTTATCGTTTATGGTTTATGGTTAACGGTTTATGGTTTAGGGTTTTTGGTTTAGGATTTAGGGTTTAGGGTTTTGGATTTAGTGTTTCTGGTTTAGGGTTTAGGGTATTGGGTTTTCGGTTTATGGTTTAGGGTTTAGGGTTTAGGGTTTGTTGTTTAGGGTTTAAGGTTTAGGAATTGGTGTTTATGGGTTAGGGTTAAAGGTTTAGGTTTTATTGTTTAGATTTTAGGGTTTGGTGTTTAGCGTTTAGGGTTTAGGGTTTAGGGTTTGGGGTTAGGCCATAGGATTAATGGTTTAGGAGTTGTGGTTTAGGTATTAGTGTTTGTGTTTTAGGGTTGTGTGTTTGTGGGGTGGTGTTTAGGGTTTAGGGATTTTCGTTTTGGGTTTTAGGTTTTGGGTTCAGGGTTTAGGGTTTGGGGGTTTACGGTTTATGGTTTGAGATATAGGGTTTAAGGTCTAGGGTTTAGGTTTTATGGTTTAGGGTTTGGGGTTTATCATTTATGGTTTATGGTTTATGGTTTATGGTTTAGGGTTTTGGGTTTAGGCTTTAGGGTTTAGTGTTTAGTGTTTGGTGTTTCTGGTTTAGAGTTTAGGATTTAGTGTTTAGGATTTTGGGTTTTGGGTTTATGGTTTAGGATTTTGGGTTTATGGTTTAGAGTTTAGGGTTTATTTTTAGGGTTTATAGTTTAGGATTTAGGGTTTAGGGTTTGGTGTTTCTACGTTAGGGTTTAGGGTTTAGGATTTGTGTATTAGTGTTTGGTGTTTATGGGCTGGATTTAGCATTTAGGGTTTGTGGTTTGTTGTTTAGCGTTTATGGTTTGGGGTTTAGGGTTTAGGGTTTAGGGTTTATAGTTTAGGTTTTATGGCTTAGGTTTTTGGGTTTGGGATTTAGGGTTTAGGGTTTATAGTTTAGGTTTTATGGCTTAGGTTTTTGGGTTTGGGATTTAGGGTTTAGGGTTTATAGTTTAGGTTTTATTATTTAGGGTTTATGGTTTGGGGTTTAGGGCTTAGGTTTTATGTTTTGTGGTTTAGGGTTTACGCCTTTGGGATTATGGTGTAAGGTATGGGGTATAGTGTTTAGGGTTAGGGTTTAGGGTTTATAGTTTAGGGTTCATGGTTTAGGGTCTATGGTTTAGGGTTTATGCCTTAGGGTTTATGGTTTATGGTTTTGGTTTAGGGATTAGTGTTTGTGGTTTAGGGTTTTGTGTTTGTGGGGTGGTGTTTAGGGTTTAGAGTTTTGGGTTTTGGGCTTTGGGTTTATGGTTTAGGGTTTGTGGGTTTATGGTTTAAGATTTGTGATTTAGGGTTTAGGATTTTGGGTTTATGGCTTAGCATTTAGGTTTTATGGTATATGGTTCATGGATTTGGGTTTATGATTTAGGTTTCCGGGATTAGGGTTTAGGATTAGGGTTTAGGTTTTAGGGTTTAGGGTTTAGGGTTTATGATTTAGGGTTTAGGGTTTATGATTTGGGGTTTAGGGTTTTGGGTTTGTTATTTGTTTGTTGGGGTTTAGGGCTTATGATTTAGGGTTTGTGAATTATGGTTTAGGGTTTAGGGTTTAAGGTTTCAATTTTAAGGTTTTGGGTATGTGGTGTTGTGTTTAGGGTTTAATGTTTGTGGTTTTGCGTCTAGGCTTTAGGGTTTAGGTTATAGGATTTTTGGTTTAGGGTTTAGGGTTTATGGTTTAAGGTTTTGGGTTTATGGTTTTTGGTTTTAGGTTTTGGTTTTAGGGTTTATGGTTTAGGGTCTTGGGTTTAGGGTTTTGGGCTTAGGGTTTTGGGTTTAGGGTTTATGGTTTAGATTTTATTGTTTAGGTTTTAGGATTTGGGGTTTAGGGTTTAAGGTTTAGGGTTTAGGGTTTAGTGTTTAGGGTTTAGGGTTTATGGTTTATCATTTAGGGTTTAGGGTTTAGGGTTTATGGTTTATAATTTTGGGTTTATGATTAAAGGTTCAGGGTTTAGTGTTTTGGGTTTAGGATTTAAGTTTTATGGATTAGTGTTTGTGGTTTATAGTTTATGGTTTAGGGTTTATGGTTTTGGGTTTTGGGTTTTGGGTTTAGGGTTTATGGTTTAGAGGTTAGTATTTAGGGTTTATGGTTTAGGGTTTAGGGTTTAAGTTTTATGGTTTAGGGTTTAAGGATTAGGGTTTGATGTTTTCGGTTTAGGGGTTAGGGTTTTGTGTTTTAGGGTTTAGGGTTTCAGGTTTGGTGTTTTTGGGTTAGGGTTTAGGGTTTAGGATTTGTGTTTTAGGGTTTGGTGTTTGTGGATTGCGGTTTAGGATTTAGGGTTTGTGGTTTATGGTTTAAGATTTAGGGTTTAGGGTTTTGGGTTTGGGTTTTAGGGTTTAGGGTTTAGGGTTTATGGTTTATGGTTTTGTTTTTATTGTTTAGGGTTTAGGTCTTAAGGATTATAGTGTAAGGTATGGGGTTTAGTGTTTAGGGTTTATGGTTTAGGATTTATGGTTTAGGGTTTATGGTTTAGGGTTTACGGTTTGGGGTTTAGGGGTTAGGCCCTAGGGTTTATAGTTTAGAGTTTGTGGTTTAGATATTAGGGTTTGTGTTTCAGGGTTTTGTGTTTGTGGGGTGGTGTTTAGGGTTTAGGGTTATTTGTTTTGGCTTTTGGGTGTTGGGTTTAGGGTTTACGGTTTGGGGATTTTAGTATTTGAGATTTAGGGTTTATGGTTTAGGGTTTAGGTTTTATGGTTTAGGGGTTGGTGTTTATCGTTTATGGTTTATGGTTAACGGTTTATGGTTTAGGGTTTTTGGTTTAGGATTTAGGGTTTAGGGTTTTGGATTTAGAGTTTCTGGTTTAGGGTTTAGGGTATTGGGTTTTCGGTTTATGGTTTAGGGTTTAGGGTTTAGGGTTTGTTGTTTAGTGTTTAAGGTTTAGGAATTGGTGTTTATGGGTTAGGATTTAGGGTTTAGGATTAGGTTTTAGGGTTTGGGGTTTGTGGGTTGGGGTTTAGGATTTAGTGTTTGTGGTTTATGGTTTAGGGTTTATGGTTTAAGGTTTGGGTTTTGGGGCTTGGGGTTTAGGGTTAAAGGTTTAGGTTTTATTGTTTAGATTTTAGGGTTTGGTGTTTAGGGTTTAGGGTTTAGGGTTTAGGGTTTGGGGTTAGGCCATAGGATTAATGGTTTAGGAGTTGTGGTTTAGGTATTAGTGTTTGTGTTTTAGGGTTGTGTGTTTGTGGGGTGGTGTTTAGGGTTTAGGGATTTTTGTTTTGGGTTTTAGGTTTTGGGTTCAGGGTTTAGGGTTTGGTGGTTTACGGTTTATGGTTTGAGATTTAGGGTTTAAGGTCTAGGGTTTAGTTTTTATGGTTTAGGGTTTGGGGTTTATCATTTATGGTTTATGGTTTATGGTTTATGGTTTAGGGTTTTGGGTTTAGGCTTTAGGGTTTAGTGTTTAGTGTTTGGTGTTTCTGGTTTAGGGTTCAGGATTTAGTGTTTAGGATTTTGGGTTTTGGGTTTATGGTTTAGGATTTTGGGTTTATGGTTTAGAGTTTAGGGTTTATTTTTTAGGGTTTATAGTTTAGGATTTAGGGTTTAGGGTTTGGTGTTTCTACGTTAGGGTTTAGGGTTTAGGATTTGTGTATTAGTGTTTGGTGTTTATGGGCTGGATTTAGCATTTAGGGTTTGTGGTTTGTTGTTTAGCGTTTATGGTTTGGGGTTTAGGGTTTAGGGTTTAGGGTTTATAGTTTAGGTTTTATGGCTTAGGTTTTTGGGTTTGGGATTTAGGGTTTAGGGTTTATAGTTTAGGTTTTATTGTTTAGGGTTTATGGTTTGGGGTTTAGGGCTTAGGTTTTATGTTTTGTGGTTTAGGGTTTACGTCTTTGGGATTATGGTGTAAGGTATGGGGTATAGTGTTTAGGGTTAGGGTTTAGGGTTTATAGTTTAGGGTTCATGGTTTAGGGTCTATGGTTTAGGGTTTATGCCTTAGGGTTTATGGTTTATGGTTTTGGTTTAGGGATTAGTGTTTGTGGTTTAGGGTTTTGTGTTTGTGGTTTGGTGTTTGTGGATTGCGGTTTAGGATTTAGGGTTTGTGGTTTATGGTTTAAGATTTAGGGTTTAGGGTTTTGGGTTTGGGTTTTAGGGTTTAGGGTTTAGGGTTTATGGTTTAAGGTTTTGGGTTTATGGTTTTTGGTTTTGGGTTTTGGTTTTAGGGTTTATGGTTTAGGGTCTTGGGTTTAGGGTTTTGGGCTTAGGGTTTTGGGTTTAGGGTTTATGGTTTAGATTTTATTGTTTAGGTTTTAGGATTTGGGGTTTAGGGTTTAAGGTTTAGGGTTTAGGGTTTAGTGTTTAGGGTTTAGGGTTTATGGTTTATCATTTAGGGTTTAGGGTTTAGGGTTTATGGTTTATAATTTTGGGTTTATGATTAAAGGTTCAGGGTTTAGTGTTTTGGGTTTAGGATTTAAGTTTTATGGATTAGTGTTTGTGGTTTATAGTTTATGGTTTAGGGTTTATGGTTTTGGGTTTTGGGTTTTCGGTTTAGGGTTTATGGTTTAGAGGTTAGTATTTAGGGTTTATGGTTTAGGGTTTAGGGTTTAAGGTTTATGGTTTAGGGTTTAAGGATTAGGGTTTGATGTTTTCGGTTTAGGGGTTAGGGTTTTGGGTTTTAGGGTTTAGGGTTTCAGGTTTGGTGTTTTTGGGTTAGGGTTTAGGGTTTAGGATTTGTGTTTTAGGGTTTGGTGTTTGTGGATTGCGGTTTAGGATTTAGGGTTTGTGGTTTATGGTTTAAGATTTAGGGTTTAGGGTTTTGGGTTTGGGTTTTAGGGTTTAGGGTTTAGGGTTTATGGTTTATGGTTTTGTTTTTATTGTTTAGGGTTTAGGTCTTAAGGATTATAGTGTAAGGTATGGGGTTTTGTGTTTAGGGTTTATGGTTTAGGATTTATGGTTTAGGGTTTATGGTTTAGGGTTTACGGTTTGGGGTTTAGGGGTTAGGCCCTAGGGTTTATAGTTTAGAGTTGGTGGTTTAGATATTAGGGTTTGTGTTTCAGGGTTTTGTGTTTGTGGGGTGGTGTTTAGGGTTTAGGGTTATTTGTTTTGGCTTTTGGGTGTTGGGTTTAGGGTTTACAGTTTGGGGATTTTAGTATTTGAGATTTAGGGTTTATGGTTTAGGGTTTAGGTTTTATGGTTTAGGGGTTGGGGTTTATCGTTTATGGTTTATGGTTAACGGTTTATGGTTTAGGGTTTTTGGTTTAGGATTTAGGGTTTAGGGTTTTGGATTTAGTGTTTCTGGTTTAGGGTTTAGGGTATTGGGTTTTCGGTTTATGGTTTAGGGTTTAGGGTTTAGGGTTTGTTGTTTAGGGTTTAAGGTTTAGGAATTGGTGTTTATGGGTTAGGATTTAGGGTTTAGGATTAGGTTTTAGGGTTTGGGGTTTGTGGGTTGGGGTTTAGGATTTAGTGTTTGTGGTTTATGGTTTAGGGTTTATGGTTTAAGGTTTGGGTTTTGGGGCTTGGGGTTTAGGGTTAAGGGTTTAGGTTTTATTGTTTAGATTTTAGGGTTTGGTGTTTAGCGTTTAGGGTTTAGGGTTTAGGGTTTGGGGTTAGGCCATAGGATTAATGGTTTAGGAGTTGTGGTTTAGGTATTAGTGTTTGTGTTTTAGGGTTGTGTGTTTGTGGGGTGGTGTTTAGGGTTTAGGGATTTTCGTTTTGGGTTTTAGGTTTTGGGTTCAGGGTTTAGGGTTTGGGGGTTTACGGTTTATGGTTTGAGATTTAGGGTTTAAGGTCTAGGGTTTAGGTTTTATGGTTTAGGGTTTGGGGTTTATCATTTATGGTTTATGGTTTATGGTTTATGGTTTAGGGTTTTGGGTTTAGGCTTTAGGGTTTAGTGTTTAGTGTTTGGTGTTTCTGGTTTAGGGTTCAGGATTTAGTGTTTAGGATTTTGGGTTTTGGGTTTATGGTTTAGGATTTTGGGTTTATGGTTTAGAGTTTAGGGTTTATTTTTAGGGTTTATAGTTTAGGATTTAGGGTTTAGGGTTTGGTGTTTCTACGTTAGGGTTTAGGGTTTAGGATTTGTGTATTAGTGTTTGGTGTTTATGGGCTGGATTTAGCATTTAGGGTTTGTGGTTTGTTGTTTAGCGTTTATGGTTTGGGGTTTAGGGTTTAGGGTTTAGGGTTTATAGTTTAGGTTTTAT
>NC_029772.3:85100797-85164422 GCF_000817695.3 Arachis duranensis
TGGGTTAGGGTTTAGGGTTTAGGATTTGTGTTTTAGGGTTTGGTGTTTGTGGATTGCGGTTTAGGATTTAGGGTTTGTGGTTTATGGTTTAAGATTTAGGGTTTAGGGTTTTGGGTTTGGGTTTTAGGGTTTAGGGTTTAGGGTTTATGGTTTAAGGTTTTGGGTTTATGGTTTTTGGTTTTGGGTTTTGGTTTTAGGGTTTATGGTTTAGGGTCTTGGGTTTAGGGTTTTGGGCTTAGGGTTTTGGGTTTAGGGTTTATGGTTTAGATTTTATTGTTTAGGTTTTAGGATTTGGGGTTTAGGGTTTAAGGTTTAGGGTTTAGGGTTTAGTGTTTAGGGTTTAGGGTTTATGGTTTATCATTTAGGGTTTAGGGTTTAGGGTTTTTGGTTTATAATTTTGGGTTTATGATTAAAGGTTCAGGGTTTAGTGTTTTGGGTTTAGGATTTAAGTTTTATGGATTAGTGTTTGTGGTTTATAGTTTATGGTTTAGGGTTTATGGTTTTGGGTTTTGGGTTTTGGGTTTAGGGTTTATGGTTTAGAGGTTAGTATTTAGGGTTTATGGTTTAGGGTTTAGGGTTTAAGGTTTATGGTTTAGGGTTTAAGGATTAGGGTTTGATGTTTTCGGTTTAGGGGTTAGGGTTTTGGGTTTTAGGGTTTAGGGTTTCAGGTTTGGTGTTTTGGGGTTAGGGTTTAGGGTTTAGGATTTGTGTTTTAGGGTTTGGTGTTTGTGGATTGCGGTTTAGGATTTAGGGTTTGTGGTTTATGGTTTAAGATTTAGGGTTTAGGGTTTTGGGTTTGGGTTTTAGGGTTTAGGGTTTAGGGTTTATGGTTTATGGTTTTGTTTTTATTGTTTAGGGTTTAGGTCTTAAGGATTATAGTGTAAGGTATGGGGTTTAGTGTTTAGGGTTTATGGTTTAGGATTTATGGTTTAGGGTTTATGGTTTAGGGTTTACAGTTTGGGGTTTAAGGGTTAGGCCCTAGGGTTTATAGTTTAGGGTTTGTGGTTTAGATATTAGGGTTTGTGTTTTAGGGTTTTGTGTTTGTGGGGTGGTGTTTAGGGTTTAGGGTTATTTGTTTTGGCTTTTGGGTGTTGGGTTTAGGGTTTAGGGTTTGGGGATTTTAGTATTTGAGATTTAGGGTTTATGGTTTAGGGTTTAGGTTTTATGGTTTAGGGGTTGGGGTTTATCGTTTATGGTTTATGGTTAACGGTTTATGGTTTAGGGTTTTTGGTTTAGGATTTAGGGTTTAGGGTTTTGGATTTAGTGTTTCTGGTTTAGGGTTTAGGGTATTGGGTTTTCGGTTTATGGTTTAGGGTTTAGGGTTTAGGGTTTGTTGTTTAGGGTTTAAGGTTTAGGAATTGGTGTTTATGGGTTAGGATTTAGGGTTTAGGATTAGGTTTTAGGGTTTGGGGTTTGTGGGTTGGGGTTTAGGATTTAGTGTTTGTGGTTTATGGTTTAGGGTTTATGGTTTAAGGTTTGGGTTTTGGGGCTTGGGGTTTAGGGTTAAGGGTTTAGGTTTTATTGTTTAGATTTTAGGGTTTGGTGTTTAGGGTTAGGGTTTAGGGTTTAGGGTTTGGGGTTAGGCCATAGGATTAATGGTTTAGGAGTTGTGGTTTAGGTATTAGTGTTTGTGTTTTAGGGTTGTGTGTTTGTGGGGTGGTGTTTAGGGTTTAGGGATTTTCGTTTTGGGTTTTAGGTTTTGGGTTCAGGGTTTAGGGTTTGGGGGTTTACGGTTTATGGTTTGAGATATAGGGTTTAAGGTCTAGGGTTTAGGTTTTATGGTTTAGGGTTTGGGGTTTATCATTTATGGTTTATGGTTTATGGTTTATGGTTTAGGGTTTTGGGTTTAGGCTTTAGGGTTTAGTGTTTAGTGTTTGGTGTTTCTGGTTTAGAGTTTAGGATTTAGTGTTTAGGATTTTGGGTTTTGGGTTTATGGTTTAGGATTTTGGGTTTATGGTTTAGAGTTTAGGGTTTATTTTTAGGGTTTATAGTTTAGGATTTAGGGTTTAGGGTTTGGTGTTTCTACGTTAGGGTTTAGGGTTTAGGATTTGTGTATTAGTGTTTGGTGTTTATGGGCTGGATTTAGCATTTAGGGTTTGTGGTTTGTTGTTTAGCGTTTATGGTTTGGGGTTTAGGGTTTAGGGTTTAGGGTTTATAGTTTAGGTTTTATGGCTTAGGTTTTTGGGTTTGGGATTTAGGGTTTCGGGGCTTCAAGGTGGAAACACTGCCCTGCCCTCCGCGAGGGCAGGGCAGCATTTTGTTGTGGCACGGCCAGCACACCAACTTGGCGTACCACAGCATCATCCGGCAGCACCAGCAGCGCACCAAGGCACCAATCTGGCGCACCAAACTTTTCTGCCCTGCCCTCCGCGAGGGCAGGGCAGCATCCTGCGCACCAAGCCTGCACCACGCCCGCACCACGCACGCACCACGCATCAATTTTCTGCCCTGCCCTCCACAAGGGCAGGGCAGACTCCTGGAAGCTATTGTTTTTGGGCTAAAATTGGATTAAAAATCCAATACAAATTCATTCCTTCACCAAATCAAAAGCCCATCCAAATCCCAAGATCCAAGAATAGAAAGTGTATAAATAGGAGCTAGTTTGATGTAATTAGGACTTTTTGCTTGGCTTTTGAATTTAGCACTTTCTTTGAGCTTTAAATTTTTGCAACTTTTCTTGAGAGACTGAACCGAGATTTCAGAGAATTGGGAAGGAGAATTGATCTCTCTTCTTCCTCGTTCTTGCTTGGGCACTTTTAATTTTCTTGTTTTGAGTCTTGGGTGTTAAGAATTGAGGAAGTTCTGTCTCAATCTCCACTCAAGAGCTCTTTAATTTCTCTTCTGCATAATTGAATTCATTTACATTCCCTTTACTGCTTCTTCTTCAATTTCTTTTCAATTGCTTTGAAAACTTAGATCTGGGAAGGCAATTGAGATCTAGGCTTTGCTACCTAGTCTCTGAAGTCCTGAGATCCCAATTTCCTTTTGGTTCTTCTGTGAACCTTTGCTGCATTTAAATTTCTTTGCTGTTTGGATTCTAGTTATTCCTAATTCAATTTCTGCTTTATTAATTGTTGCACTTTAATCTCCCTTGTTGAAATTCTAAAATCCCAGTCCTCAATTCCCTTTTCCATTCAAGCAATTTACATTTCTTGCAATTTAAGTTACTGCAATTTACATTTCTTGCACTTTAAGTTTCAGTCATTTACATTCTTGTTCTTTACAATTCAGCAAGTTTACTTTCCTGCTCTTTAATTTACTGCAATTCTCCCCTCTCCCTTTACATTCCAAGCAATTTAGCTTCTGTTGAAGAAAAACCACTCAACCAATACTTGATTCGCTTGACTAAATCAACCACTAAACTAAAATTGCTCAATCCTTCAATCCCTGTGGGATCGACCTCACTCATGTGAGTTATTATTACTTGATGCGACCCGGTACACTTGCCGGTGAGTTTTGTGTTGGATCGTTTTCCACACACACGAAATGGAAGGAGATTCATCTAATCCCAATCCACCAGGGGGAGCAGCTAACAACAACAACAATCCGCCACAGAGGAGAGTTTTGGCCTCATACACATTTGCCAATCCAAGACACTGTGGGAGTAGCATCCTCACTCCCAATGTCAATGCAAACAACTTTGAGCTAAAACCGCAACTCATTACACTTGTCCAGAACAATTGTTCCTATGGAGGAAGCCCATTGGAAGATCCCAATCAGCATTTATCCACCTTCTTAAGGATTTGTGACACTGTCAAATCCAATGGTGTGAATCCTGAGACATACAAGCTCCTGTTATTCCCATTTTCATTAAGGGATAAGGCTGCACAATGGCTTGAGACTTTTCCCAAAGGAAGTATCACTAGTTGGGATGATTTGGTGACTAAATTTTTAGCCAAATTCTACCCACCCCAAAGGATCGTCAGGTTGAAAACTGAGGTGCAGACATTCACCCAATTAGATGCCGAATCCTTGTATGAAGCATGGGAGAGGTACAAAGCTCTAATCAGAAAGTGTCCCCCAGAAATGTTCAATGAATGGGATGTGCTACAAAATTTCTATGAAGGCTTGACGTTGAAATCTCAAGAGGCATTAGATCACTCTGCTGGAGGTTCATTACAACTGATGAAAACTGCTGAAGAAGCCCAGAATCTTGTGGACATGGTGGCCAATAATCAATACTTCTTTGCTCATCAAAGACAACGCCACCCAGCCCAAAGAAAGGGTGCACTAGAGTTGGAAGGAGTGGACACTAATCTATCTCAAAACAAGGTGATGCACCAGCAAATCCAACAACAACTTGAGCAAATGGCTAAGAGAATTGATGGACTGCAACTTGCTGCAGTGAATACACAAAGCCAATCTCAAATCTCACATGGATGGAATTGATCTGAAGGAGGTCTTGGGACACTCAACTATGAGCAATAAAGGCCTAAACAGATACAAAACATGAACAACACCTCAAGTTCATGCCAACATGACTTCCACGGTGATACACACAATCCATCTTGGAGAACTCATTCTAACGTGAGGTGGGTGAGCATCAGAATCAAGGACAAAGGGACTTCAACTCTGGCAGCCTCAGCAACACAAGCAACCATAACCATTCATCCAATAATACTAACCAATTCAAAAATTCACAAAACACGTATCACCAACCCCATAATAACTCACAAAACCACCAGAATAGCTTTTCCACATCCACATCCCACCCACAAAGTACCCCCACAATTAATTCAAACAACTTCTAACAACAACCATCTCATTTCACACAACCACAACCAAATTCAGACTCTCAAAGAATCTCAAGTCTAGAGAAAATGATGGAGAAACTCATGAAAAATCAAGAGATGGCAAGACAAGATCAGGAAGCTGCAAGGAAAGATCAGACCCTGGCATTCAAAAACCAAGAAACCTCAATCAGAAACCTTGAGAGACACATGGGGCAAATGGCTAAACAAATTTCAGAAATGGATGAGAAGAGATAAAATGCCTTCCCCAATGTCACTGAAGAACACCCAAGGGACAAAGGAAAAGCCACAAAATGGGAGGAGTGCAAAGCAATCACAGTGGGAAGTGAGAAGACTATGAAAAAGGAAGCCATCAATCAGGACAAACACAACAGAGAAGTTTCACAAGAAGAGACAGAAGGGAAAAGTAAAGAGGATCTAGAAACCAAAAATGCAAAAATTTCTAAGGGATACAAGAACACCCTTGAATCACAACTACAAGAGAAGAGGGAAGGAGTGAATCCTTGTGTCCCCAAACTTCCATATCCTCAGAGGTTTAAAAAAGAAAATGAGGATAAGCAATACTCAAAATTCCTGGACATATTCAAGACACTTAGCATCAATATTCCTTTCTTGGTTTATGGTTTAGGGTTTTTGGTTTATCATTTAGGGTTTAGGGTTTATTGTTTAGGGTTTAGGGTTTAGGAGTTGTGTTTTAGGGTTTGTGTTTATGGGTTGGATTTAGCGTTTAGGCTTTGTGGTTTGTTGTTTAGCGTTTATGGTTTGGGTTTTGGGGTTTAGGGTTTGGGTTTTATGTTGTGTGGTTTAGGGTTTAGGCCTTTGGGATTATGGTGTAAGGTATGGGGTTTAGTGTTTAGGGTTTAGGGTTTAGGGTTTATGGTTTAGGGTTCAGGGTTTAGGGTTTATGGTTTAGGGTTTATGCCTTAGGGTTTATGGTTTTGGTTTAGGGATTAGGGTTTGTGGTTTATGGTTTTGTGTTTGTGGGGTGGTGTTTATGGTTTAGAGTTTTGGGTTTTAGGTTTTGGGTTTATGGTTTAGGGTTTGTGGGTTTATGGTTTAGGATTTGTGATTTAGGGTTTATAGTTTATGGTTTAGGGATTAGGATTTTGGGTTTATGGTTTAGCATTTAGGTTTTATGGTTTATGGTTAATGGATTTGGGTTTTTGATTTAGGTTTCAGGGTTTAGGGTTTAGGATTAGGGTTTAGGATTTAGGGTTTAGGGTTTCGGGTTTATGGTTTGGGGTTTAGAATTTATGATTTGGGATTTAGGGTTTTGGGTTTGTTATTTGTTTGTTGGGGTTTAGGGCTTATGGTTTAGGGTTTGTGAATTAGGGTTTAGGGTTTCGGGTTTAGGGTTTCAATTTTAAGGTTTTGGGTATGTGGTGTTGTGTTTAGGGTTTAGGGTTTGTGGTTTTGGGTCTAGGCTTTACGGTTTAGGGTATAAAATTTTTGGTTTAGGGTTTAGGGTTTATGGTTTAAGGTTTTGGGTTTATGGTTTTTGGTTTTGGGTTTTGGGTTTAGGGTTTATGGTTTAGGGTTTTGGGTTTAGGATTTTTGGCTTTGGGTTTAAGGTTTGTGGTTTATGGTTTAGATTTTATTGTTTAGATTTTAGGGTTTGGGATTTAGGGTTTAAGGTTTAGGGTTTATTGTTTGTGGTTTAGGTTTTATTATTTAGGGTTTAGGATTTGGGGTTTAGGGATTAGGCTTTATGTTTTGTGGTTTAGTGTTTAGGGCTAAGGGAATATGGTATAAGGTATGGGGTTTAGTTATTAGGGTTTATGGTTTATGGTTTATGGTTTAGGGTTTAGGGTTTTGGGTTTATGGTTTATGATTTAGGGTTTAGGCCTTAGGGTTTATCGTTTAGGGTTTGTGGTTTAGGGATTAAGGATTTGTGTTTTGGGGTTTAGTGTTTTGGGATTAGGGTTTAGGCTTTAGTGTTTAGGGTTTAGGATTTATGGTTTATCATTTAGGGTTTAGGGTTTAGGGTTTATGGTTTATAATTTTAGGTTTATGATGAAAGGTTCAGGGTTTAGGGTTTTGGGTTTAGGGTTTAAGTTTTATGGTTTAGTGTTTGTGGTTTATAGTTTATGGTTTAGGGTTTATGGTTTTGGGTTTTGGGTTTTGGGTTTAGGGTTTATAATTTATGGTTTATGGTTTAGAGTTTAGGATTTAGGGTTTACAGTTTAGGGTTTATGGTTTAAGGTTTATGGTTTAGGGTTTAAGGATTAAGGTTTGGTGTTTTCGGGTTACGGGTTAAGGTTTTGGGTTTTAGGGTTTAGGGTTTTGGGTTTGGTGTTTATGGGTTAGGGTTTAGGGTTTATGATTTGTGTTTTAGGGTTTGGTGTTTGTGGATTGCGGTTTAGGATTTAGGGTTTGTGGTTTATGGTTTAAGATTTAGGGTTTAGGGTTTGGGGTTTGGGTTTTAGGGTTTAAGGTTAAGGGTTAGGTTTTATTATTTATATTTTAAGGTTTGGGGTTTAGGGTTTAGGGTTTATGGTTTATGGTTTAATTTTTATTGTTTAAGGTTTTGGTCTTAAGGATTATAGTGTAAGGTATGGGGTTTAGTGTTTAGGGTTTATGGTTTAGGATTTATGGTTTAGGATTTAGGGTTTACGGTTTGGGGTTTAGGGGTTTGGCCCTAGGGTTAATAGTTTAGGGTTTGTGGTTTAGGTATTAGGGTTTGTGTTTTAGGGTTTTGTGTTTGTGGGGTGGTGTTTAGGCTTTAGGGTTTTTTGTTTTGGCTTTTGGGTGTTGGGTTTATGGTTTAGGGTTTGGGGGTTTACGGTTTAGGGTTTGAGATTTAAGGATTATGGTTTAGGGTTTAGGTTTTATGATTTAGGGTTTGGGGTTTATGGTTTTTGGTTTATGGATTATGGTTTATTGTTTAGGGTTTTGGGTTTAGGATTTAGGGTTTACGGTTTAGGATTTGGTGTTTCTATTTTAGGGTTTAGGGTATTGGGTTTTGGGTTTAGAGGTTAGGGTTTAGGGTTTAGGGTTTGTTGTTTAGTGTTTAGAGTTTAGGATTTAGTGTTTAGGGTTTGGTATTTATGCATTAGCGTTTAGGGTTTAGGATTTGTGTTTTAGGGTTTAGTGTTTGTGGGTTGGGTTTAGCGTTTAGGGTGTGTGGTTTGTTGTTTAGCGTTTATGGTTTGGGGTTTGGGGTTTAGGGTTTAGGGTTTATAGTTTAGGTTTTATTGTTTACGGTTTAGGGTTTGGGATTTAGGGTTTAGAGTTTAGGGTTTTGGGTTTTGGGTTTAGGTTTTTGGGTTTAGGGTTTTGGGTTTTGGGTTTTGGGTTTACGGTTTATGGTTTTGGGTTTAGGGTTCAAGGATTATGGTTTTGTGTTAAGGGTTTAGGGCTTAGGGTTTATTGTTTAGGGTTTAGGATTTAGGGTTTGGTGTTTATGGGTTAGGGTTTAGTGGCTTTGGGTTTTAGGTGTATGGTTTAGGGTTTAGTGTCTATGGTTTATTTTTTAGGTTTTAGGGTTTAGGGTTTATGGTTTAGGGTTTAGGGTTTATGGGTTAGGGTTTAGGGTATATGATTTGTATTTTAGGGTTTGGTGTTTAGGGTTTAGGGTTTATGGGTTGGGTTTAGCATTTAGGGTTTGTGGTTTAGGGTTTGTGGTTTGTTGTTTAGCCTTTATGGTTTGGGGTTTGGGGTTTAGGGTTTAGGGTTTGTATTTTAGGTTTTAATCTTTATGGGTTAGGGTGTAGGGTTCAGGGTTTAGGTTTTATGGTTTATGGTTTATGGTTTAGGATTTATTGTTTATGGTTTAGGGTTTGGGGTTTAGGGTTAGGTTATATGTTGTGTGGTTTATTGTTTAGGCCTTTGGGATTATGGTGTAAGGTATGGGGTTTAGTGTTTAGGGTTTAGGGTATATGGTTTATGGTTTAGGTTCAGGGTTTAGGGTTTAGAGTTTAGGGTTTAGACCTTAGAGTTAAAGGTTTAGGGTTTTTGGTATAGGGATTAGGGTTTGTGTTTTAGGTTTTTGTGTTTGTGGGGTGGTGTTTAGGGTTTTGGGTTTTAGGTTTAGGGTTTAGGATTTATGGGTTTATGGTTTAGGATTTGTGATTTAGGGTTTATGATTTGTGGTTTAGGGTTTTGGGTTTCGGATTTAGGGTTTATGGTTTAAGGATTAGGGTTTAGGGTTTTGGCTTTATGGTTCAGGGTTTAGGTTTTATGGCTTATTGACTTGGGTTTATGATTTAGGGTTCAGGTTTTTGGGTTTTGGGTTTAGGTTTTACAGTTTAGGGTTTAGATTTTATGGTTTAGGGTTTAGGGTTTATGGTTTGGGGTTTAGGGTTTTGGGTTTGTTATTTATCTGTTAGGGTTTAGGGTTTATGGTTTAGTTTTTGTGAATTAGGGTTTAGGGTTTAGGTGTTAGGGTTTCTATTTTAGGGTTTTGGGTATGTGGTGTTGTGTTTAGGGTTTAGGGTTTGTGGTTTTGGCTCTAGGGTTTAGGGTTAGTGTATATGGTTTTGGGTTTAGGGTTTAAGGTTTATATGGTTTAGGGTTTTGGGTTTATGGTTTTTGGTTTTGGGTTTAGGGTTTAGGGTTTATGGTTTTGGGTTTTCGGTTTAGGGTTTTGGGCTTTGGGTTTAGGGTTTGTGGTTTATGGTTTAGATTTATTGTTTAGGTTTTAGGTTTTGGGGTTTAGGGTTTAGGGTTTATGGTTGATGGTTTAGGTTTTATTGTTTTGGGTTTGGAGTTTGGGGTTTAGGGTTTAGGCTTTATGTTGTGTGGTTTAGTATTTAGGCCAAAGGGATTATAGTGTAAGGTATGGGGTTTAGTGATTAGGGTTTATGGTTTAGGGATTATGGTTTAGGGTTTTGGGTTTTGGGTTTTTGGTTTAGGATTTAGGGTTTAGGCCTTATAATTTAGGGATTAGGGGTTTGTGTTTTATTGTTTTGTGTTTCTGAGGTGGTATTTAGGGTTTAGGGTTTATGGTTTGTAGGTTTATGGTTTAGTGTTTATGATTTAGGGTTTATGGTTTAGGGTTTAGGTTTTATTGTTTAGGATTTAGGATTTATGGTTTATGCTTTATGGTTTAGGGTATAGGGTTTAGGGTTTAGGGTTTAGCATTTATGGCTTAAGGATTAGGGTTTAGGGTTTTAGGTTTAGGTTTTAGTGTTTATGGTTTAGGATTTAGGGTTTATGGTTTACGGTTTAGGGTTTAAGGTTTAGGGTTTATGGTTTATGATTTTGGATTTATGATTTAAGTTTCAGGGTTTAGGGTTTTGGGTTTAGGGTTTAAATTTTACGGTTTAGTGTCTGTGGTTTATGGTTTATGGTTTAGGGTTTATGGTTTTGGGTTTTGGGTTTTGGGTTTAGGGTTTATGGTTTATGGTTTATGATTTATGGTTTAGGGTTTAGGGTTTAGGGTTTAGGATTTATGGTTTAGGGTTTAGGGTTTAGGGTTTATGGTTTATGGTTTATGGATTATGGTTTAGGGTTTATGGTTTAAGGATTAGGGTTTGGTGTTTTCGGGTTAGGATTTAGGGTTTTGGGTTTATTGTTTAGGGATTAGGGTTTAGGTTTTAGGGTTTAGTGTTTAGGGGTTAGGCCCTAGGGTTAATGGTTTAGGGTTTGTGGTTTAGGTATTAGGGTTTGTGTTTTAGCGTTTTGTGTTTGTGGGGTGGTGTTTAGTGTTTAGGGTTTTTCGTTTTGGGTTTTGGGTTTTGGATTTAAGGTTTAGTATTTGTGGGTTTACGGTTTAAGGTTTGTGATTTATGGTTTAGGGTTTAGGATTTAGGTTTTATGGTTTAGGGTTTAGGGATTAGTGTTTATGGTTTATATTTTATGGTTTATTTTTTATGGTTTAAGGTTTTGGGTTAAGGATTTAGGGCTTATGGTTTAAAGGTTAGGGTTTAGGGTTTTGGGTTTATGATTTATGATTTAGGTTTATGATTTAGGGTTTAGTGTTTATGGTTTATGGTTTAGGGTTTAGGGTTTAGGATTTATGGTTTATGGTTTTGGGTTTACGATTTACGGTTCAGGGTTTATGGTTTTGGGTTTTGGGTTTTGGATTTATGGTTTGGGGTTTAGGTTTAGGGTTTGGTATTTGTGGGTTAGGATTTAGGGTTTAGGCCTTAGGGTTTATGGTTTATAATTTGTGGATTAGGGTTTAGGGTTTAGAGATTTACGGTTTAGGGTTTAGAGATTTAGGGTTTAGGGTTCACGGTTTAGGGTTTGGGATTTATGGTTTATGGTTTATGGTTTCTGGTTTAGTGTTCTTGGTTTAGGGTTTAGTGTTTAGGGTTTAGGGTTTAGGGTTTATGTGTTAGTGTTTAGGGTTTTGGGTTTTGGGTTTATGGTTTAGGGTTTAGGATTTAGGGTTTAGGGTATGGGATTTATGTTTTAGGGTTTGGTGTTTGTGGGTTGTGTTTAGGGTTTAGGGATTGTGGTTTAGGGTTTGTGGTTTGTTGTTTAGCGTTTATGGTTTGGGGTTTGGGGTTTAGGGTTTATAGTTTAAGTTTTATTGTTTAGGATTTAGGGTTTAGGGTTTAGGGTTTAGGGTGGTGGGTTTAGGTTATATGTTATGTGGTTTAGGGTTTAAGCCTTTAGGATTATGATGTAAGGTATGGGGTTTAGTGTTTAGGGTTTAGGGTTTAGGTTTTATGGTTCAAGGTTTAGGGTTTAGGGTTTAGGGTTTAGGCCTTAGAGTTAAAGGTTTAGGATTTTTGGTTTAGGGATTAGGGTTTGTCTTTTAGGGTTTTGTGTTTTATGGTTCAAGGTTTAGGGTTTAGGGATTAGGGTTTTGGGTTTTGTATTTAGGTTTTAGGGTTTGTGGATTTATGGTTTAGGATTTGTGATTTAGGGTTTAAGGTTTATGGTTTAGGGATTTGGGTTTGGGATTTAGGGTCTATGGTTTAAGGATTAGGGTTTAGGGTTTTGGGTTTATGGTTTAGGGTTTAAGTTTTATGGTTTATTGATTTGGGTTTATGATTTAGGGTTCATGTTTTAGGGTTTTACGTTTAGGGTTTACGGTTTAGGGTTTAGGTTTTATGGTTTAGGGTTTAGGATTTCTGGTTTGGGGTTTAGGGTTTAGGGTTTATGGTTTGTGGTTTAGGTTTTGTGTTTGTTATTTGTCTGTTGGGGTTTAGGGTTTATGGTTTAATGTTTGTGAATTAGGGTTTACGATTTAGGGGTTAGGGTTTCTATTTTAGGGTTTAGTGTATGTTGTGTTGTGTTTAGAGTTTAGGGTTTGTGGTTTTGGGTCTATGGTTTAGGGTTAGGGTATATGGTTTTGGGTTTATGGTTTAGGGTTTATGGTTTTGGGTTTCGGGTTTATGGTTTTAGGTCTTGGGTTTAGGGTTAGGGTTTAGGGTTTATGGTTTTGGGTTTAGGATTTTGAGCTTATGGTTTTGGGTTTGTGGTTTATGGTTTAGATTTTGTTGTTTAGGTTTCAGGTTTTGGGGTTTAGGGTTTAGGGTTTAGGGTTTATGGTTTATGGTTTAGGTTTTATTGTTTAGGGTTTGTGGTTTGGGGTTTGGGGTTTAGGCTTTATGTTGTGTGGTTTAGTGTTTAGGCCTAATGGATTATGGTGTAAGGTATGTGGTTTAGTGATTAGGGTTTATGGTTTAGAGATTATGGTGTAGGGTTTAGGGTCTTGGATTTTTGGTTTAGGATTTAGGGTTTAGGCATATGGTTTATCGTTTAGGGTTTCTGGTTTAGGGATTTGGGGTTTGTCTTTTAGGGTTTTGTGTTTCTGATGTGGTATTTAGGGTTTATGGTTTTGGGTTTTAGGTTTAGGGTTTAGGGTTTATAATTTAGGGTTTAGGGTTTAGGGTTTAGGTTTTATTGTTTAGGATTTAGGGTTTATGGTTTTTGGTTTATGGTTTAGGGTATAGGGTTTTGGATTTAGGGTTGATGGCTTAAGGATTAGAGTTTAGGGTTTTAGGTTTAGGGTTTTGGGTTTAAGGTTTATGGTTTAGGGTTTAGGGTTTATGGTTTAGTGTTTGTGGTTTATGGTTTATAGTTTAGGGTTTATGGTTTTGGATTTTGGGTTTTTGGTTTAGGGTTTATGGTTTATGGTTTATGGTTTATGGTTTAGGGTTTAGGGTTTCGGGTTTAGGGTTTGTGGTTTAGGGTTTATGGTTTATGGTTTATGGTTTAGTGTTTAGGGTTTAAGGATTAGGGTTTGGTGTTTTTGGGTTAGGGATTAGGATTTTGGGTTTTGGGTTTATCATTTAGGGTTTAGGGTTTAGAGTTTAGGGTTTAGTGTTTCGGGGTTAGGCCTTAGGGTTAATGGTTTAGGGTTTATGGTTTAGGTATTAGGGTTTGTGTTTTAGGGTTTTGTGTTTGTGGGGTGGTGTTTAGGGTTTAAGGTTTTTCGTTTTGGGTTTTCGGTTTTGGGTTTAGGGTTTAGTATTTGTGGGTTTACGGTTTAGGGTTTGTGATTTAGGGTTTAGGGTTTAGGGTTTAGGTTTTATGGTTTTGGGTTTAGGGTTTATGGTTTGTGGTTTATGGTTGAAGGTTTAGGGTTTTGGGTTAAGGGTTTAGGGTTTATGGTTTCATGATTAGGGTTTATGGTTTTGGTTTTAAGGTTTATGATTTAGGTTTATGGCTTAGGGTTTAGTGTTTATGGTTTATGGCTTAGTGTTTATGGTTTAGAATTTATGGTTTATGGTTTTGGGTTTATGATTTAAGGTTCAGGGTTTACGGTTTAAGGTTTAGGGTTTATGGTTTATGGTTTTGGGTTTATGATTTATGATTTAGGGTTTAGGGTTTATGGTTTGGGGTTTAGGGTTTAGGCTTTGGTATTTGTGTGTTGGGATTTAGGGTTTAGGCCTTAGGGTTTATAGTTTATGGTTTGTTGATTAGGGTTTAGGGTTTAGGGTTTAGGGTTTGTGTTTTAGGGTTTTGTGTTTGTGGGTTGTGTTTAGGGTTTAGGGTTTTGGGTTTGGGTTTTTGGGTTTTGGGTTTTGGGTTCATGGTTTATGTTTTATGGTTTATTGTTTAGTGTTTAGGGTTTTGGGTTTAGGGTTTATGATTTATGGTTTAGGGCTTAGGGTTTATTATTTAGGGTTTAGGGTTAAGGACTTTTTATTTATGGGTTAGGGTTTAGTGTTTTGGGTTTTGGGTTTAAGGATTAGGGTTTAGGGTTTAGGGTTTATTGTTTATGGTTTAAAGTTTGGTGTTTATGGGTTATGGTTTAGGGTTTAGGATTTGTGTTTTAGGGTTTGGTGTTCGTGAGTTAGGGTTTAGGGTTTACGGTTTGTGGTTTATGGTTTGTGGTTTGTGTGTTAGGGTTTATGGTTTGGGGTTTGTGGTTTTGGGTTTAGGGTTTATAGTTTAGGTTTTATTGTTTAGGTTTTAGTCTTTGTTGTTTAGGGTTTAGGCTTTAGGGTTTATAGTTTATGGTTTAGGTTTTATTGCTTAGGGTTAAGGTTTGGTGTTTAGGGTTAAGGTTTTATGTTGTGTGGTTTATGGTTTAGGCCTTCAGGATTATGGTGTAAGGCATAGGGTTTAATGTTTAGGGTTTATGGTTTAGGTTTTCGGTTTTAGGCCTTATTGTTTATGGTTTAGGGTTTGTGGTTTAGGGATTAAGGTTTGTGTTTTATGGTTGTGTTTGTGGGGTTGTGTTTAGGGTTTAGGGTTTTGGGTTTTGGATTTTGGGTTTTTGTGTTATGGTTTAGGGTTTGTGATTTAGGGTTTAGGGTTCAGGGTTTAGGTTTTATGGTTTCGGGTTTAGGGTTTAGGGTTTAGGGTTTTGTGATTTAGGGTTTAAGATTCAGGGTTTAGGGTTTATGGTTTATGGTTTATGGTTTATGGTTTAGGGTTTAAGGTTTAGGGTTTAAGGTTCAGGGTTTAGGGTTTGTGATTTAGGGTTTGGGGTTTATGATTTAGGGTTTATGGTTTAGGGTTTAGGGTTTAGGGTTTATGGTTTATGGTTTAAGGATTAAGGTTTAGGGTTTTGGGTTTATGGTTTAGGGTTTAGGTTGTATGGTTTATGGTTTATGGTTTATGGTTTATGGTTAAGGGTTTTGTGTTTGGGGTTTATGGATTATGGATTTGGGTTTATGATTTAGGGTTCAAGGTTTAGGGTTTTGGCTTTACGGTTTAGGGTTTAAGTTTTATGGTTTATGATTTATGGTTTATGTTTTGGGGTTTAGGTTTAGGGTTTATTGTTTGGGGTTTAGAGTTTTGGGTTTGGTATTTGTGGGTTGCGGTTTAGGGTTTAGGGTTTAGGGTTTATGGATTAGTGTATAGGGCTTTGGGTTTTGGGTTTAGGGTATAGGGTTCATGGTTTAAAGTTTTGGGTTTAAGGTTTTGGGCTGAGGGTTTAGGATTTAGGGTTTAGGATTTTTGGTTTATGGTTTAAGGTTTATGGTTTAGGGTTTAGGATTTTTTGGTTTAGTGTTTACGATTTATGGTTTAAGGATTAGGGTTTAGTGTTTTGGGTTTAGTGTTTAGGTTTTAGGGTTTATGGTTTAGGGTTTATGATTTACGGTTTAGGGTTAGGATTTATGGTTTATGGTTTTTGGTTTATGATTTATGGTTCAGGGTTTAGGGTTTTGGGTTTAGGGTTTAAGTTTTATGGTTTAGTGTTTGTGGTTTATAGTTTATGATTTAGGGTTTAGGGTTTTGGGTTATGGGTTTTGGGTTTAGGGTTTAGGGTTTATGATTTAAAGTTTATGGTTTTGGCTTTTGGCTTTTGGGTTTCGGGTTTAGGGTTTAGTGTTTATCGTTTAAGGTTTACGGTTTAAGGTTTATGGTTTATAGTTTAAGGTTGGGGGTTTATAGTATAGGGTTTGGTGTTTTTGGGTTAGGGTTTAGGGTTTTGAGTTTTGGATTTATGGTTTAAGGTTTAGGGTTTAGGGATTAGGGATTGGTGTTTATGGGTTAGGATTTAGGGTTTAGGATTTGTGTTTTGGGGTTTGGTGTTTGTGTGTTTGGGTTTAAGATTTAGTGTTTGTGGTTTGTGGTTTCGGCTTTATGGTTTAAGGTTTGTGTTTTGGGGTTTAGGGCTTATGGTTAAGAGTTTAGCTTTTATTATTTAGGTTTTAGGGATTGGTGTTTAGGGTTTAATGTTTAGGGTTTATGGTTAATGGTTTAGTTTTTATTATTTAGGATTTAGGCCTTAGGAATTATAGTGTAAGGTGTGGGGTTTGGTGTTTAGGGTTTATGGTTTTGGATTTATGGTTTCGGGTTTAGGGTTTATGGTTTGGGGTTTATGGTTTAGGCCCTAGGATTAATGGTTTAGGGTTTGTGGATTAGGGATTAGGGTTTGTGTTTTAGGGTTTACGGTTTTATGGATTTGGGTTTATGACTTAGGGATCAGGGTTTAGGATTTGGGGTTTAGGGTTTGGTATTTATGGTTTAGGATTTAGTGTTTATGATTTGTGTTTTAGGGTTACATGTTTGTGGTTTAGGGTTTGTAGTTTGTGGTTTAGGGTGTAGGGTTTGGGGTTTGGGGTTTGGGGTTTGGGGTTTAGGGTTTAGGGTTTAGGTTTTATTATTTAGGTTTTAGGGTTTAGGTTTTAGGGTTTACAGTTTATGGTTTATGATTTCGGTTTAATTGTTTAGGGTTTGGGTTTGTGGTTTAGGGTTTGGCTTTATGATTTATGGTTTAGGGTTTAGGTTTTATTGTTTATGGTTTAGGGTTTATGGTTTATAGTTTAGGGTTTATAGTTTATGGTTTAGGGTTTCTGCTTTAGTGTTTAGGGTTTAGGGTTTATGGTTTAGGGTTTAGGGTTTAGGATTTAAGGTTTAGGGTTTATGGTTTATGGTTTAGAGTTTATGGCTTAGGGCTTAGGGTTTGGTGTTTATGGGTTAGGGTTTAAGGTTTAGGATTTATGTTTTTGGATTTGGTGTTTGTGGGTTGGGGTTTAGTATTTAGGGTTTGTGGTTTATGGTTTAAGATTTAGGGTTTAGGGTTTCGGGTGTCGGGTTTTGGGTTTTGGATTAATGGTTTAGGTTTTAGGCTGGGAGGGTTTAGGGTTTATGGTTTGTGGTTTAGTTTTTATTGTTTAGGGTTTAGGCCTTAGGGATTATAGTGTAAGGTTTGGGGTTTAGTGTTTAGGGTTTATGGTTTAGGATTTATGGTTTAGGGTTTAAGTTTTATGGTTTGGTGTTTTGAGGTTAGGCCCTAGGATTAATGGTTTAGGATTTGTGGTTTAGGGATTAGTGTTTGTGTTTTAGGGTTTTGTGTTTGTGGGGTGGTGTTTAGGGTTTAGGATTTTTTGTTTTGGGTTTTGGGTTTTGGGTTCACGGTTTAGGGTTTGGGGATTTACGATTTAGGGTTTGAGATTTAGGGTTTAGGGTTTAGGGTTTAGGTTTTATGGTTTAGGGTTTGGGGTTTATCATTTATGGTTTATGGTTTATGGTTTCTGGTTTAGGGTTTTGGGTTTAGGCTTTAAGGTTTAGTGTTTAGTGTTTGGTGTTTCTGGTTTAGGATTTAGTGTTTAGGGTTTTGGGTTTATGGTTTAGGGTTTCGGGTTTAGAGTTTAGGGTTTCGGGTTTAGAGTTTAGGGTTTAGGGTTTATTGTTTAGGGTTTAGGATTTAGGATTTAGGGTTTAGGGTTTGGTGTTTATGCACTATGGTTTTGGGTTTAGGATTTCTGTTTTAGGGTTTGGTGTTTGTGGGTTGGATTTAGCGTTTAGAGTTTGTGGTTTGTTGTTTAGCGGTTATGGTTTGGGGTTTGGGGTTTAGGCTTTATGGTTTATAGTTTAGGTTTTATGGCTTAGGTTTTAGGGATTGGCATTTATGGTTTATGGTTTATGGTTTAGGTTTTATTGTTTAGGGTTTATGGTTTGCGGTTTAGTGTTTAGGTTTTATGTTTTGTGGTTTAGGTTTTAGGCCTTTGGGATTATGGTGTAAGGTATGGGGTTTAGTGTTTAGGGTTTAGGGTTTAGGGTTTATGGTTTAGGGTTCAGGGTTTAGGGTTTATGGTTTAGGGTTTAGGATTTAGGGTTTTTGTTTAGGGATTAGGGTTTGTGTTTTAGGGTTTTATGTTTGTGGGCGTGGTGTTTAGGGTTTAGAGTTTTAGGTTTTGGGTTTTGGGTTTATGGTTTAGGTTTGTGGGTTTATGGTTTAGGATTTATGATTTAGGGTTTATAGTTTATGGTTTAGGGTTTATGGTTTAGCGTTTAGGTTTTATGGTTTATGGTTTATGGATTTGGGTTTAGGATTTAGGTTTCAGGGTTTAGGGTTTAGGATTAGGGTTTAGGGTTTAGGATTAGGGTTTAGGGTTTAGGGTTTATGGTTTGGGGTTTAGGGTTTATGATTTGGGGTTTTCAGTTTTGGGTTTGTTATTTGTTTGTTAGGGTTAGGGCTTATGGTTTAGGGTTTGTGAATTAGGGTTTAGGTTTTCAATTTTAAGTTTTTGGGTATGTGGTGTTGTGTTTAGGGTTTAGGGTTTGTGATTTTGGGTCTAGGGTTTAGGGTTTATGGTATAGGATTTTTGGTTTAGGGTTTAGGATTTATGGTTTAAGGTTTCGGGTTTATGGTTTTAGGTTTAGGGTTTATGGTTTAGGGTTTTGGGTTTAGGGTTTTGGGCTTAGGGTTTAGAGTTTGTGGTTTATGGTTTAGATTTTATTGTTTAGGTTTTAGGGTTTGGGGTCTAGGGTTTAAGGTTTAGGGTTTATGGCTTATGGTTTAGGCTTTATTGTTTAGGGTTTAGGATTTGGGGTTTAGGGTTTATGGTTTATGGTTTAGGTTTTATTCTTTAGTGTTTAGGATTTGGGGTTTAGGGTTTAGTCTTTATGTTTTGTGGTTTAGTGTTTAGGACTAAGGGATTATGGTATAAGGTATGGGGTTTAGTGATTAGGGTTTATGATTCAGGGATTATGGTTTAGGGGTTTAGGGTTTTGGGTTTATGGTTTAGGATTTAGGGTTTAGGCCTTAGGGTTTATCATTTAGGGTTTGTGGTTTAGGGATTAGGGGTTTGTGTTTTAGGGTTTAGGTTTTATGGCTTAAGAATTAAGGTTTAGGGTTTATGGTTTCGGGTTTAGGGTTTATGGTTTATCGATTAGGGTTTAGGGTTTAGGGTTTATGGTTTATAATTTTGGGTTTATGATTTAAGGTTCAGGGTTTAGGGTTTTGGGTTTAGGGTTTAAGTTTTATGGTTTAGTGTTTGTGGTTTATAGTTTATCGTTTAGTGTTTATGGTTTTGGGTTTTGGGTTTTGGGTTTAGGGTTTATTTTTTATGGTTTATGGTTTAGGGCTTAGGATTCAGGGTTTAGGGTTTAGGGTTTAGGGTTTAGGATTTATGGTTTAGGGTTTAAGGATTAGGGTTTGGTGTTTTCGGGTTAGGGGTTAGGGTTTTGGGTTTATTGGTTGGGGCTTAGGGTTTAGGGTTTAGGGTTTGGTGTTTATGGGTTAGGGTTTAGTGTTTAGGATTTGTGTTTTAGGCTTTGGTGTTTGTGGATTACGGTTTAGGATTTAGGGTTTGTGGTTTATAGTTTATGATTAAGGGTTTAGGGTTTGGGGTTTGGGTTTTAGGGTTTAGGGAATGGTTAGGTTTTATTGTTTAGGTTTTATGGTTTTGGGTTTAGGGTTTAGGGTTTATGGTTTATGGTTTATGGTTTAGTATTTATTGTTTAGGGTTTAGGTCTTAAGGATTATAGTGTAAGGTTTGGGGTTTAGTGTTTAGGGTTTATGGTTTAGGATTTATGGTTTAGGGTTTAGGGTTTATGGTTTGTGTTTTAAGGTTTTGTGTTTGTAGGGTGGTGTTTAGGGTTTAAGGTTTTTTGTTTTGGGTTTTGGGTTTTTGGGTTTAGGATTTAGGGTTTGCGGGTTTACGGTTTAGGTTTTGAGATTTAGGGTTTAGGGTTTAGGGTTTAGATTTTATGGTTTAGAGTTTGGGGTTTATCGTTTATAGTTTATGGTTTATGGTTTCTGGTTTAGGGTTTTGGGTTAAGGATTTAGGGTTTAGGGTTTAGGATTTGGTGTTTCTGGTTTAGGGTTTAGGGTTTAGGGTTTTGGGTTTATGGTTTAGGGTTTAGGATTTAGGGTTTGGTGTTTTTGGGTTAGGGTTTAGGGTTTTGGGTTTTGGGTTTTGGGTTTATGGTTTAGGGTTTAGGGTTTAGGGTTTAGGGTTTAGGGTTTAGGGTTTGGTGCTTATGCATTAGGGTTTAGGGTTTAAGATTTGTGTTTTAGGGTTTGGTGTTTGTGGGTTGGGTTTAGGGTTTAGGGTTTGTGGTTTATGATTTGTGGTTTGTTGTTTAGCGTTTATGGTTTGGGGTTTGGGTTTAGGGTTTAGGGTTTATAGTTTAAATTTTATTGTTTAGGATTTAGGGTTCAGGGTTTAGGGTTTAGGGTTTAGGTTATTTGTTATATGGTTTAGGGTTTAGGCCTTTGGGATTATGGTGTAATGTATGAGGTTTAGTGTTTAGGGTTTAGGGTTTAGGTTTTATGGTTCAGGGTTCAGGGTTTAGGGTTTAGGCCTTAGAGTTAAAGGTTTAGGGTTTTTGGTTTAGGGATTAGGGTTTGTATTTTAGGGTTTTGTGTTTGTGGGGTGGTGTTTAGGGTTTAGGGATTTGGATTTTGGGTTTAGGGTTTAGGGTGTGTGGGTTTATGGTTTATGATTTGTGATTTAGGGTTTATGGTTTATGGTTTAGGGATTTGGGTTTGGAATTTAGGGTTTATGGTTTAAGAATTAGGGTTTAGGGTTTTGGGTTTATGGTTCAGGGTTTAGGTTTTATGGTTTATTGATTTAGGTTTATGATTTAGTGTTCAGGTTTTAGGGTTTTAGGTTTAGGGTTTACAGTTTAGGGTTTAGGTTTTATGGTTTAGGGTTTAGGATTTCTGGTTTGGGGTTTAGGGTTTAGGGTTTACGATTTCGAGTTTAGGGTTTTGGGTTTGTTATTTATCTGTTGGGGTTTAGGGTTTATGGTTTAGTGTTTGTGAATTAGGGTTTATGGTTTAGGGGTTAGGGATTCTATTTTAGGGTTTAGTGAATGTTGTGTTGTGTTTAGGGTTTAGGGTTTTTGGTTTTGGCGGTATGGTTTAGGGTTAGAGTATATGGTTTTGGGTTTAGGATTTAGGGTTTATGGTTTTGGGTTTCTGGTTTATGGTTTTAGGTTTTGGGTTTAGGGTTTAGGGTTTAGGGTTTAGGTTTTGGGTTTTGGGTTTAGGGTTTTGGGCTTATGGTTTAGGGTTTGTGGTTTATGGTTTAGATTTTGTTGTTTAGGCTTTAGGTTTTGGGGTTTAGGTTTTATGGTTTAGGTTTTATTGTTTAGGGTTTGGGGTTTAGGGTTTGGGGTTTAGGCTTTATGTTGTGTGGTTTAGTGTTTAGGCCTAATGGATTATGGTGTAAGGTATGGGGTTTAGTGATTAAGGTTTATGATTTAGGGATTATGGTTTAGGGTTTAGGGTTTTGGATTTTTGGTTTAGGATTTAAGGTTTAGGCATATGGTTTATCGTTTAGGGTTGCTGGTTTAGGGATTAGGGGTTTGTGTTTTAGGGTTTTGTGTTTTTGAGGTGGTATTTAGGGTTTAGGGTTTTGGGTTTTAAGTTTAGGGTTTAGGGTTTATGATTTAGGGTTTAGGGTTTAGGGTTTAGGTTTTATTGTTTAGGATTTAGGTTTTATGGTTTATGGTTTATGATTTAGGGTATAGGGTTTTGGGTTTTGGGTTTAGGGTTTATGGCTTAATGATTAGGGTTTAGGGTTTTTGGTTTAGGGTTTAGGATTTAAGGTTTAGGGTTTATTGCTTAATGATTAGTGTTTAGGGTTTTGGGTTTTGGGTTTAGGGTTTATGGCTTAATGATTAGGGTTTAGGGTTTATGGTTTACGGTTTAGGGTCTAAGGTCTAGGGTTTAGTGTTTATGGTTTATGATTTTGGGTTTATGATTTAAGGTTCAGGGTTTAAGGTTTTGGGTTTAGGGTTTATGGTTTTGGGTTTTGGGTTTTTGGTTTAGGGTTTATGGTTTATGGTTTATGGTTTAGGGTTTAGGGTTTGTGGTTTTGGGTTTATGGTTTATGGTTTAGGGTTTATGGTTTAGCTTTTAAGGTTTAAGTATTAGGGTTTGGTGTTTTCGGGTTAGGATTTAGGATCTTGGGTTTTGGGTTTATCGTTTAGGGATTAGGGTTTAGGGTTTATGGTTTTGTGTTTACGGGTTAGGCCCTAGGGTTAATGGTTTAGGGTTTGTGGTTTAGGTATTAGGGTTTGTGGTTTAGGTATTAGGGTTTGTGGGGTGGTGTTTAGGGTTTAGGGGTTTTCGTTTTGGGTTTTCGATTTTGGGTTTAGGGTTTAGTATTTGTCGGTTTACGGTTTAGGGTTTGTGATTTAAGGTTTTGGATTTAGAGTTTAGGTTTTATGGTTTAGGGTTTAGGGTTTATGGTTTGTGGTTTATGGTTTAGGGTTTAGGGTTTTAGGTTAAGGGTTTAGGGTTTATGGTTTATGGTTTCATGATTAGGGTTTAGGGTTTTGGGTTTAAGGTTTATGATTTAGGTTTTTGGTTTAGGGTTTAGTGTTTATGATTTATGGTTTAGGGTTTACGATTTAAGGTTTATGGTTTATGGTTTTGGGTTTATGATTTAGGGTTCAGGGTTTAGGGTTTAGGGTTTAGGTTTTAGGGTTTAGGGTTTATGGTTTTAGTTTTATGATTTAGTGTTTAGGGTTTATGGTTTAGGGTTTAGAGTTTATGGTTTGGGGTTTAGGGTTTAGGCTTTGGTATTTGTGGGTTGGGATTTAGGGTTTAGTCCTTAGGGTTTATGGTTTATGGTTTGTGGATTAGGGTTTAGGGTTTAGGGTTTGTGTTTTAGGGTTTTTTGTTTGTGAAGTTGTGTTTAGTGTTTAGGGTTTTGGGTTTTGGGTTTTGGGTTTTGGGTTTATGGTTTATGGTTTATGGTTTAGGGTTTAGTGTTTAGGGTTTTGGGTTTAGGGTTTATGGTTTATGGTTTAGGGTTTAGGGCTTAGGGTTTATTGTTCAGGGTTTAGGATTTAGGGTTAAGGATTTTGTGTTTATGGGTTAGGGTTTAGTGTTTTGGGTTTTGGGTTTAGGGATTAGGGTTTAGGGTTTAGGGTTTATTGTTTAGGGTTTAGGGTTTGGTGTTTATGGGTTATGCTTTAAGGTTTCGTATTTGTGTTTTAGGGTTTGGTGTTCGTGAGTTGGGGGTTTAGGGTTTACGGTTTGTGGTTTAGGGTTTGTGGGTTAGAGTTTATGGTTTGGGGTTTGTGGTTTTAGGTTTAGGATTATAGTTTAGGTTTTATAGTCTTGGTTTTAGGCTTTGTTGTTTAGGGTTTAGGGTTTAGGGTTTATGGTTTAGGTTTTATTGTTTAGGGTTTAAGGTTTGGGGTTTAGGATTTAGGTTTTATGTTTTGTGGTTTACGGTTTAGGCCTTCGGGATTATGGTGTAAGGCATGGGGTTTAGTGTTTAGGGTTTATGGTTTAGAGTTTAGGGTTTAGGGTTTAGGGTTTAGGGTTTAGGTTTTAGGTTTTAGGTCTTATTGTTTATTGTTTAGGGTTTGTGGTTTAGGGATTAAGGTTTGTGTTTTATGGTTTTGTGTTTGTGAGGTTGTGTTACGGTTTAGGGTTTTGGGTTTTGGGTTTTGGGTTTCTGTGTTTATGGTTTAGGGTTTGTGTTTTAGGGTTTAGGGTTCAGGGTTTAGGTTTAATGGTTTAGGGTTTAGGGTTTATGGTTTATGGTTTGGGGTTTTTTGTTTTGGATTTAGGGTTTATGGTTTAAGGATTAGGGTTTAGGGTTTTGGGTTTATGGTTTAGGGTTTAGGGTTGTATGGTTTACGGTTTAAGGTTTATGGTTAATGGTTTAGGGTTTAGTGTTTGGGGTTTATGGATTATGGATTTGGGTTTATGATTTTGGGTTCAAGGTTTAGGGTTTTGGGTTTACGGTTTACGATTTAGGGTTTAGGTTTTATGGTTTATGTTTTATGGTTTAGGATTTATGGTTTATGTTTTGGGGTTTAGGTTTAGGGTTTATTGTTTAGGGTTTAGAGTTTTGCGTTTGGTATTTGTGGGTTGGGTTTTAGGGTTTAGGGTTTAGGGTTTAGGGTTTAGCATTTTCGATTTATGGTTAATGGTTTTGGGTTTATGATTTATGGTTCAGGGTTTTGGGTTTTGGGATTAGGGTTTAAGTTTTATGATTTTGTGTTTGTGGTTTATGGTTTATGATTTAGGGTTTAGGGTTTTGGGTTATGGGTTTTGGGTTATGGGTTTTGGGTTTAGGGTTTAGGGTTTATGGTTTATAATTTATGGTTTTGGGTTTTGGGTTTTGGGTTTAGGGTTTAGGGTTTAGTGTTTATGGTTTAGGGTTTACGGTTTAGGGTTTATGGTTTATAGTTTAAGGTTAAGGGTTTATAGTTTAGGGATTGGTGTTTTTGGGTTAGGGTTTAGGGTTTTGGGTTTTTGGGTTTATGGTTTAAGGTTTAGGGTTTGTTGTTTAGGGTTTAGGGTTTTGGGTTTGGTGTTTATGGGTTAGGATTTAAGGTTTAGGATTTGTGTTTTAGGGTTTGGTGTTTGTGGGTTAGGGTTTAGGATTTAGTGTTTGTGGTTTGTGGTTTAGGGTTTATGGTTTAAGGTTTGTGATTTGGGGTTTAGGGTGTAGGGTTAAGGGTTTAGGTTTTATTATTTAGGTTTTAAGGTTTGGTGTTTAGGGTTTAGGCTTTAGGGTTTATGGTTTATGGTTTAGTTTTTATTATTTAGGATTTAGGCCTTAGGGATTATATTGTAAGGTGTGGGGTTTGGTGTCTATGGTTTATGGTTTTGGATTTATGGTTTCGGGTTTAGGGTTTATGGTTTGGGGTTTATGGGTTAGGCCCTAGAATTAATGGTTTAGGGTTTGTGGTTTAGGGATTAGGGTTTGTGTTTTAAGGATTTGTGTTTATGGTGTGGTGTTTAGGGCTTAAGGTTTTGTGTTTTGGATTTTGGGTTTTGAATTTAGGGTTTAGGGTTTATGATTTAGGGTTTAGGGTTTAGGGTTTAAATTTATGGTTTATGGTTTATGCTTTAGGGTTGTGGATTTAGGGTTTAGAGTTTATATTTATGGTTTAGGGTTTATGGTTTATGGTTTATGGTTTTGGGTTTAGGATTTATGGTTTATACATTTTGGATTTATGACTTAGGGATCACGGTTTAGGGTTTGGGGTTTAGGGTTTGGTATTTATGGGTTAGGATTTAGTGTTTAGGATTTGTGTTTTAGGGTTAAGGGTTTGCTGTTTAAGGTTTGTAGTTTGTGGTTTAGGGTTTAGGATTTGGGGTTTGGGGTTTGGGTTTTAGGGTTTAAGGTTTAGGTTTTATTATTTAGGTTTTAGGGTTTAGGTTTTAGGGTTTAGGTTTTAGGGTTTACACTTTATGGTTTATGATTTAGTTTTTATTGTTTAGGGTTTAGGTTTGTGGTTTAGGGTTTGGGTTTAGGGTTTATGGTTTAGGGTTTACGTTTTATTTTTTGCGGTTTAGGGTTTTTGGTTTATGGTTTAGGGATTATAGTTTATGGTTTAGGGTTTATGGTTTAGTGTTTAGGGTTTAGGTTTTATGGTTAAGGGTTTAGGGTTTAGGGTTTAAGGTTTAGGGTTTATGGTTTAGGGTTTATGGTTTATGGTTTAGGGTTTGGTGTTTATGGGTTAGGGTTTAGGGTTTAGGATTTATGTTTTTTGATTTGGTGTTTGTGGGTTGGGGTTTAGGAATTAGGGTTTGTGGTTTGTGGTTTAGGATTTAGGGTTTAGGGTTTCGGGTTTTGGGTTTAGGATTAATAGTTTAGGTTTTATAGTTTAGGTTTTAGTGTGGAAGGGTTTAGGGTTTAAGGTTTAGGGTTTATGGTTTATGGTTTAGTTTTTATTATTTAGGGTTTAGGCCTTAGGGATTATAGTGTAAGGTTTGGGGTTTAGTGTTTAGGGTTTATGGTTTAGGATTTATGGTTTAGCATTTAAATTTTATGGTTTGGGGTTTTCGGGTTAGGCCCTAGGATTAAGGGTTTAGGATTTGTGGTATAGGGATTAGTGTTTGTGTTTTAGGGTTTTGTGTTTATGGGGTGGTGTTTAGGGTTTAGGGTTTTTCGTTTTTGGTTTTGGATTTTGGGTTCAGGGTTTAGGGTTTGGGGGTTTACGATTTAGGGTTTGAGATTTAGGGTTTAGGGTCTAGGGTTTAGGTTTTATGGTTTAGGGTTTGGTGTTTATCATTTATAGTTTATGGTTTATGGTTTCTGGTTTAGGGTTTTGGGTTTAGGCTTTAGGGTTTAGTGTTTAGGGTTTGGTGTTTCTGGTTTAGAGTTTAGTGTTTTGGGTTTTGGGTTTCGGGTTTATGGTTTAGGGTTTTGGGTTTAGGGTTTAGGGTTTATTGTTTAGGATTTAGGGTATATGATTTAGGATTTAGGGTTTAGGGTTTGGTGTTTATGTGTTAAGGTTTAGGGTTTATGATTTGTGATTTAGGGTTTGGTGTTTGTGGACTGGATTTAGCGTTCAGGGTTTGTGGTTTGTTGTTTAGCGTTTATGGTTTGGGGTTTAGTGTTTAGGGTTTAGGGTTTATAGTTTAGGTTTTAGGGCTTAGGTTTAGGGTTTAGGATTTATGGTTTAGGGTTTATGGTTTAGGTTTTATTGTTTAGGGTTTATGGTTTCGGGTTTAGGGTTTAGGTTTTATGTTGTGTGGTTTAGGGTTTAGGCCTTTGGGATTATGGTGTAAGGTATGGGGTTTAGTGTTTAGGGTTTAGGGTTTATAGTTTATGGTTTAGGCCTTAGAGTTTATGGTTTAGGGTTTTGGTTTAGGGTTTAGGGTTTGTGTTTTAGGGTTTTGTGTTTGTGGGGTGGTCTTTAGGATTTAGAGATTTGGGTTTTGGGTTTTGGGTTTATGGTTTAGGTTTGTGGGTTTATGGTTTTGGATTTGTGATTTAGGGTTTATAGTTTATGGTTTAGGGTCTAGGATTTTGGGTTTATGGTTTAGCGTTTAGGTTTTATGGTTTATGGTTTATGGATTTGGGTTTATGATTTGGGTTTCAGGGTTTAGGGTTTAGGATTAGGGTTTAGGTTTTAGGGTTTAGGGTTTAGGGTTTATGGTTTGGGGTTTAGGGTTTATGATTTGGGGTTTAGGGTTTTGGGTTTGTTATTTGTTTGTTAGGTTTAGGGCTTATGGTTTAGGGTTTGTGAATTAGGGTTTAGAGTTTAGGGTTTAGGGTTTCAATTTTAAGGTTTTGGGTATGTGGTGTTGTGTTTAGGGTTTAGGGTTTATGGTTTTGGGTCTAGTGTTTAGGGTTTCGGGTATAGGATTCTTGGTTCAGGGTTGAGGGTTTATGGTTTAAGGTTTCGGGTTTATTGTTTTTGGTTTTGGGTTTTGGGTTTAGAGTATATGGTTTGGGGTTTTGGGTTTAGGGTTTTGGGCTTAAGGTTTAGGGTTTGTGGTTTATGGTTTTGATTTTATTGTTTAGGTTTTAGGGTTTGGGGTTTAGGGTTTAAGGTTTAGGGTTTATGGTTTATGGTTTAGGTTTTATTGTTTAGGGTTTAGGATTTGGGATTTAGGGTTTATGGTTTAGGATTTGGGGTTTAGGGTTTGTGGTTTAGGGATTAGGGGTTTGTGTTTTAGGGTTTAGTTTTTATGGCTTAAGAATTTGGGTTTAGGGTTTTGGGATTAGGGTTTAGGGTTTAGGGTTTAGAGTTTAGAGTTTAGGGTTTATCATTTAGGGTTTAGGGTTTAAGGTTTATGGTTTATAATTTTGGGTTTATCATTTGAGGTTCAGGGTTTAGGGTTTAAGTTTTATGGTTTAGTGTTTGTGGTTTATAGTTTATGGTTTAGGGTTTATGGTTTTGGGTTTTGGGTTTTGGGTTTAGGGTTTATGGTTTATGGTTTATGGTTTAGGATTTAGGATTTGGGGTTTATGGTTTAGGGTTTAGGGTTTATGGTTTAGGGTTTAAGGATTTGGGTTTGGTGTTTTCGGGTTAGGGGTTAGGGTTTTTGGTTTTGGGTTTATTGTTTAGGGTTTAGGGTTTAGGGTTTAGGGTTTAGGATTTGTGTAACGGCCTAGCCCCGAAGAAACGGCGCTTTTTTCGGGATCAAACGGAATTTTTATAGAATTTTTAGGAATTTCTATGCATATAAGCACCTCCACTGCACAGGTGCTGCATCATCAAGCTGCTAAGTCCGCATCTTGATTGCACATGACACCTCTCCTAATCTAAGAAGGCACGTCGCGAAGAGTTGCGTTTTTGAGCCACTTCGGGCCTGAATTTCAAAATTCTGATTTCCGTGGTTAGTCTCTATGTGACGAGCCGGTCACGAATTTCGAGAGAAAAATTATATTAATATAATATTCATATATTATTTTTTTATTCTGAATATTATATTATTATCTTCTCTACTGTGATTAATGTTGATCTATGTTTAGTAATATAATAACTGAGCTAGAAATCTACCGGTAACGGATAATACCGGCATTCTTAGATGAACTTAGCACTGCTAATGCTTCATCATATATCTTTTATTCTTATGATTATCCAGTTACTAGTTTCATTTACACTAAGTAACTTAATGTTTATCCATTAGCAGTGTAATTACTTAAGTTCTAATACATCTAGCTTTAGTAATTATCCTTTTCTGAGATATTTTGACTAGTAACTTTTGGATAATCATCATCCAAAAGCCATGGCCTCTCTTGGACAGCTTGGCTATCATTTTTGTTCTTGGAAAAGCTTAGAACACCATGAAAGAAAACCATGAAACTTCCATGAACACCTGAGCTTCTTTCTCCGTTCTTTCTCAAACTGGAACCCCTATCAAAAATCTAATCTTACCAAAGTGTTCACCTCTTCCTCCTCTTCATTTCTATGTCACTTTTCATGGAGTAAATCAAGGTATGAAGGCTGCTCCTCCTCCTTGAAGGTTCGGCCATGGTGGTTCCTTAAGCTAATGATGTTTTCTTCATGTTTTCTCTTAGGATCTCTTATTCAATCACCAAAAGTTCCAAGAAAACGTGATTTCTAGTTACCTTAAGGTGAGGAAAACCTTCTTTTCATCATCATGAAGCTTCAGCCTTCATGGTTCATAAGATTCTAAAGTTTTTGTTGATGTTAAAATACGCGTAAAAGTGCTTCTGGAAGCTTGTTTTTGGTGCAATCTTGGACAGCAGCAAAGGAGGTAAGGTTTGGTAAATTAATCAATGATTGGCTGTGTTCTTGAAGTGTTAAATCAAATCTTGTTGCTTGAGGTTTGATTTTGGGTGTTTGTGTGATGGTTTGATCATGAAATCTTGTTGTTTAATGCTTGAAAATCATGTTTATGACGGTTTTGAAGTGGTTGTTGGTGCTGCTGGAAAACGTGACATTCCAGCCATGAAAATCATGATTTTTGATGCTTATTTGATGTGCATTTAATGGCTGAAAAGTTTCTCTTTGGTTTGATAAAAATCGGGTTCAAATTGGTTTCCGAAATGATTGGAAAAACTAGCTGAAAATAAAGCAGAAATCTGATGAATTTTTGGAAAAATGTTTTTGGTTTTTGGAAGAACATGAAAACGTGTATTCATGGAGTTTTGGGGTCAAAATGCAATTATTAAAAAGTTTGGGGTTGAAAATTAATTAATCAAAAGTTGAGGGGCTAAAGTGCAATTATTAAAAGTTATAGGGGTCAGAGTGCAATTTCCAAGAAGTCCGTGGGTCAAAATGCAATTTTTGAAAGTTAAATAAAATATTATTATTTAATTAATAATAATAAAATATTGATAAAAAGACAGTTTTTCCTAAAAGCCTCAAAAAGGCAGTTTTGAGTCCAGAATTCTCTAATTTCCTTTACTAAACACCTAAGAAGAGGTATAAGAGAAGATATAGAGGTATATGATGTAAAGAAACAAGATTTTGAAACCTGTGTTTATGTTAAAAAGAAAAGGAGTTAAAAGTGATATAGCTGTGTACCTGACCTTACAGAGTAAATAGAGAATTGTAAAATGAGCTTTCTGTGATGTTGTAATGCTTGATTTATGATGATTGCTAAGTGATGAAAAGTATGGTTATATGTGACTTTTGAGCCTTTGGGCAATGCTTGTGAATGTTGTGCGGGGACGCCCGTATTGTGATGTTGCTTCCCAGACAGGCTGCGGTAGTGTAGTACCAGCCCTGCAAGCTGAATGCTTGGTAGAGGCCGGACTCGCATACCTGTAGTATATTGAGATCTGAGCAAATACCAGCCCTGCAAGTCGAGAGCACTTGGTAGAGGGTATGCGGTACTTAATCTGGGATTAAGTTCTGGGAAGGCCCTATCTGACTTGGAGGGTCGGATTGCGTCGGGTGCGGGTCGAAACTGACAAATGAGCTCATTACCTGCAGTAGGGACAGACATGCATCATACTTGTTTGTGCATTATTTATTGCTTATCTTCTTGTGTTCTTGTTCTATTCCTTGTTTGTTTGAGCATAACTGTGTGATTGCATATTAATGTGTGAATGTGCATTTACTTCCTATTTTCTCTCTTGTTCATGTGTTAGTTTATGTTGCTGTTATGTACATATTACTCTACATTTATTTATACTTCTATGACCACAGACATTATAAATGAACTTAACTGTAAACCCCGACCTTACTAAGAACTCCCCAGTTCTTACCCCTTACACCTCTACAGATGGACACATGAGTCCTATTCTACGACATTGATCCACCGTACATCCACGAGGACCCGGTGCGCGGTGAGTATTACATTTACTGTGCGGTACCTCGTATCCGTAATTATGTAGTTCGTGGTAGACCTTTCCAGTACCCTATTAGGACAACATACTTTAATCCTGATGCACTCTATGATTTTCCTTTATCTTGGTTACACCCCGCGCGAACCTGGGATACCTCATCCTGATGAGCAGATGCCACCTCCACCTGACTATCCTCCTCCACCTGAACCTCCTCTACCTGATGAGCCTATACTTGCCCAGCCTATCCATGAGTCACCTCCTGCACCTTTTGTCCTTGATAAGTGGGGTGTTCCTGTGTTGCCACCCGAGCTTGATCCTTTACCTGAGCCGATCGAGCCTCCTGTCTTTGATGAGCAGCAGGGACATGAGTATGATCAGATCATAGAGGCGCCACCTCCTTCTCTCTACTGTATTTTGTTGGGTAGCTATCCTTTTATGGTTCCTGTGGCCAGCAGTAGTTCCTCTGCTATCACTCCGGCAGAAGAAGAGGACGAGGAAGAAGAAGATCCAGAGGAAGATCCTAACTTCATAGTTATCTCCTCTGACAGCAATGACGATGAGCCAGGCGAGGCGCCAGCAAGCGAGCATCACCATTCGCCCGGTGGTTTTCCGTGAGATACTCTGGACCAGGATTGAGGAGATTTTTTTGAGACGCCTAGTCTAACTTCAGTACATTAGAGTGTCTCCCTCACTTTTGTTAGCATGATTAGAGGGAATAGGCTTATCATAGAGTTAGGCTAGCCTGGGTGCCAGCTTAGGGGCTTTTGGTCAGGCCAGGTCCTGGGGCGTCTTATGTACATATATGTACATACTATATGAGTCACTGACTTAGGGGTGCTGTACTATAGCTATATGCTTATATAACTGAGCCACTTCTGTAAGATGATGTATATCATAGTGTGTTACTCCATATTCTGTTATCTTTTGTTTTATGTATGTGAATGTTTAATTATCCCTTGATATATGGAGGGTATGCGACTTTAAATTATTCTTGTTTTTAAAAAAATTTACTTGTAAAATTTGCGGTGTTTTAACAACGTACAGGCTTATATTTATTAATTAATAATACAGAAAAGGAAAAACAAGTTGGCAACATTAATTTCTAGTATGATCTAGACATGCTAGAAGTTGGGTCGTTACAATTTGTGTTTTAGGGTTTGGTATTTGTGGATTGCAGTTTATGTTTTAGGGTTTGTGGTTTATGGTTTAGGATTTAGGGTTTAGGGTTTGGGGTTTGGGTTTTAGGGTTTAGGGTTAAGGGTTAGGTTTTATTGTTTATGTTTTATGGTTTGGGGTTTAGGGTTTACGGTTTAGGGTTTATGGTTTATGGGTTATGGTTTAGTATTTATTGTTTAGGGTTTAGGTCTTAAGGATTATAGTGTAAGATATGGGGCTTAGTGTTTAGGGTTTATGTTTAGGATTTATGGTTTAGGGTTTAGGATTTATGGTTTGGGGTTTAGGGGTTAGGCCCTAGGGTTAATGGTTTAGGGTTTGTGGTTTAGGTATTAGGGTTTGTGTTTTAGGGTTTTGTGTTTGTGGGGTGGTGTTTAGGGTTTAGGGTTTTTTGTTTTGGGTTTTGGGTTTTGGGTTTAGGGTTTAGGGTTTGGGGGTTTACGGTTCAGGGTTTGAGATTTAGGGTTTAGGGTTTAGGTTTTATGGTTAGGGTGTGGGGTTTATCGTTTATGGTTTATTGTTTATGGTTTCTGGTTTAGGGTTTTAGGTTTAGGATTTAGGGTTTAGGGTTTAGGATTCGGTGTTTCTGGTTTAGGGTTTAGGGTTTTGGATTTTGGGTTTATGGTTTAGGATTTAGGATTTAGGGTTTATTGTTTAGGGTTTATGGTTTAGGGTTTGGTGTTTATGCATTAGGGTTCAGGGTTTAGGATTCGTGTTTTAGGGTTTAGTGTTTGTGGGTTGGGTTTAGCGTTTTGGGTTTGTGGTTTGTTGTTTAGCGTTTATGGTTTGCGATTTGTGGTTAAGGGTTTAGGGTTTATAGTTTAGGTTTTTTGGCTTAGGTTTTAGGGTTTGGGATTTCAGGTTTAAAGTTTATGGTTTAGGTTTTTTGTTTAGGGTTTAGGGTTTGGGGTTTAGGGTTTAGGTTTTATGTTGTGTTGTTTAGGGTTTAGGCCTTTGGGGTTTAGTGTAAGGTATGGGGTTTAGTGTTTAGGGTTTAGGATTTAGTGTTTAGGGTTTAGGGTTCAGGGTTTAGAATTTATGGTTTAGGGTTTAGGCCTTAGGGTTTATGGTTTAGGGTTTTGGTTTAGGTATTAGGGTTTGTGTTTTAGGGTTTTGTGTTTGTGGGGTGGTGTTTAGGGTTTAGAGTTTTGGGTTTTGGGTTTATGGTTTAGGGTTTGTGGGTTTATGGTTTAGGATTTGTGATTTAGGGTTTATGGTTTATGGTTTTGGGTTTTGGGTTTTGGGTTTGGGATTTAGGGTTTATGGTTTAAGGATTAGGGTTTAGGATTTTGGGTTAATGGTTTAGCATTTAGGTTTTATGGTTTATGGTTTATGGATTTGGGTTTATGATTTAGGTTTCAGGGTTTAGGCTTTAGGATTAGGGTTTAGGGTTTATGGTTTAGGGTTTATGGTTTATGGTTTCGGGTTTCGGGTTTAGGGTTTATGGTTTGGGGTTTAAGGTTTTGGGTTTGTTATTTGTTTGTTGGGGTTTATGGCTTATGGTTTAGGGTTTGTGAATTAGAGTTTAGGGTTTAGGGTTTAGGATTTCTATTTTAAGGTTTTGTGTATGTGGTGTTGTATTTAGGGTTTAGGGTTTGTGGTTTTGGGTCTACGATTTAGGGTTTAGGGTATATGATTTTTGGTTTAGGATTTAGGGTTTATGGTTTACGGTTTCGGGTTTATGGTTTTTGGTATTGGGTTTTGGGTTTTGGGTTTAAGGTTTAGGGTTTTGGGTTTAGGGTTTTTGGCTTAGGGTTTAGGGTTTGTGATTTATGGTTTATATTTTATTGTTTAGGTTTTAGGGTTTGGAGTTTAGGGTTTAGGGTTTAGCGTTTATGGTTTATGGTTTAGGTTTTATTGTTTAGGATTTAGGGTTTGGGGTTTAGGGTTTAGGCTTTATGTTTTGTGGTAAAGTGTTTATGCCTAAGGGATTATGGTATAAGGTATGGGGTTTTGCAATTAGGGTTTACGATTTAGGGTTTACGGTTTAGGGTCTAGGGTTTCGGGTTTATGGTTTAGGATTTAGGGTTTATGGTTTATGGTTTTGATTTAGGGTTTAGGGTTTAGGATTTAGGGTTTATGGTTTGTGGTTTTGTGGTTTATATTTTATGGTTTATGGTTTATGGTTTTGGGTTTTGAGTTTTGGGTTTAGGGTTTATGGTTTATGGTTTATGGTTTAGGGTTTATGGTTTAGGGTTTTGGGTTTAGGGTTTATGGTTTAGGATTTGGTATTTTCGGGTTTAGGGGTTAGGGTTCTGGGTTTTGCATTTATGGTTTAGGGTTTAGGGTTTGGGGCTTAGGATTTGGTGTTTATGGGTTAGGGTTTAAGGTTTAGGATTTGTGTTTTAGGGTTTGGTGTTTGTGGGATGCGTTTAGGATTTAGGGTTTGTGGTTTATGATTTAGGATTTAGGGTTTAGGGTTTAGGCTTTGGGGTTTGGGTTTTACGGTTTAGTGTTAAGGGTTAGGTTTTATTATTTATGTTTTAGGGTTTGGGGTTTATGGTTTAGGGTTTATGGTTTATGGTTTAGTTTTTATTGTTTAGGGTTTAGTCCTTAGGGATTATAGTGTAAGGTATGGGGTTTAGAGTTTAGGGTTTATGGTTTAGGATTTATGGTTTAGGATTTAGGGTTTATGGTTTGGGGTTTAGGGGTTAGGCCCTAGGGTTAATGATTTAGGGTTTGTGGTTTAGGTATTAGGGTTTGTGTTTTAGGGTTTTGTGTTTGTGGGTTAGTGTTTAGGGTTTAGGGTTTTTTGTTTTGGGTTTTGGGTTTTGGGTTTAGGGTTTAGTGTTTCTGGGTTTATGGTTTAGAGTTTGTGATTTACGGTTTAGCGTTTATGGTTTAGGTTTTATGGTTTAGGGTTAGGGTTTATGGTTTTGGATAAGGGTTTAGCGTTTTGGGTTTAGGGTTTAGGGTTTAGGGTTTAGGGCTTAGGGTTTAGGATTTATGGTTTAGGGTTTAAGGTTTCTGGTTTGGGGTTTAGTGTTTAGGGTTTGGTATTTGTGGGTTGGGATTTAGGGTTTAGGCCTTCGGATTTATGGTTTATAGTTTGTTGATTAGGGTTTAGGGATATGGTTTGTGTTTTAGGGTTTTGTGTTTTGAGGGTTGTGTTTAGGGTTTAAGGCTTTGGGTTTTGGGTTTAGGGTTTATGGTTTTAGGCTTTGAGTTTTGTGTTTTGGGTTTAGGGTTTATGGTTTATGGTATAAGGTTTAGGGTTTATGGTTTTGGGTTTAGGGTTAATGGTTTATGGTTCAGGATTTAGGGCTTAGGGTTTATTATTTGAGGTTTAGGGTTTAGGGTTAAGGATTTCGTGTTTATGGGTTAGGGTTTAGTGTTTTGGGTTTTGGGTTTATGGCTTGGGTTTAGGGTTTATGGTTTAGTGTTTATGGGCTTTTTAGGGTTTAGGATTTGTGTTTTAGGGTTTGGTGTTTGTGGGTTGGGGTTTAGGGTTTAAGGTTTTTAGTTTAGGGTTTATGGTTTGTGCTTTAGGGTTTATGGTTTAGGGTTTTGGGTTTAGTGTTTTAGGCTCAGGGTTTATGGTTTGTGGTTTATGGTTTAGAATTTATTATTTATGTTTTATGGTTTGTGGTTTAGGGATTAGGGTTTAGGGTTTAGGTTTTATTATTTAGGGTTTAGGGTTTGGGGTTTAGGGTTTAGGTTTTATGTTGTGTGGTTTAGGGTGTAGGCCTTTGGGATTATGGTATAAGGTATGGGGTTTAGGGTTTAGGATTATGGTTTAGGGATTAGGATTTGTGTTTTAGGTTTTGTGTTTATGGTGTGGTGTTTAGGGTTTAGGGTTGTGGTTATGGTTTAGGGTTTAAGTCGTAAGGTTTATGGTTTAAGGTTTAAGGTTTATGGTTATGATTTGGGGTTCAAGGTTTAGGGTTTTGGGCTTAAGGTTTACGGTTAGGGTTTAGGTTTTTTGGATTAGGATTTAGGGTTTATGGTTTGGGGTTTAGGTTTAGGATTTATTGTTTGGGGTTTAGGGTTTTAGGTTTGGTATTTGTGGGTTAGGGTTTAGGGTTTATGGTTTAGGATTTATAGAGTAGGGTATAAGGCTTTGGGTTTTTGGTTTAGGGCTTAAGGTTTAAGGTTTAGGGTTTCGGGTTTATGGTTTTGGGTTTTAGGTTTAGGGTTTTGGGTTTAGGGTTTAGGGTTTTGGGTTTAGGGTTTAGGGCTTAGGGTTTAGGGTTTGTTATTTATGGTTTAGATTTTATTTTTTAGGTTTTAGTGTTTGGTGTTTTGGGTTTAGGGTTTAGGGTTTATGGTTTACGGTTTAGGTTTTATTGTTTAGGGTTTAGGCTTTAGGCTTTATGTTGTGTGGTTTAGGGTTTAGGTCTTAGGTATTATGGTGTAAGTTATGGGGTTTAGTGTTTAGGGTTTATGGTTTAGGGTTTATGGTTTATGGTTTAGGGTTTAGGATTTAGGGTTTATGGTTTAGGATTTAGGGTTTATGGTTTAGGGTTTGTGGTTTAGGGATTAGGGGTTTGTGTTTTAGGGTTTTGTGTTTCTGGGGTGGTATAAAGGGTTTAGGGTTTTGGGTTTTGGTTTTAGTGTTTAGGGGTTAGGGTTAGTGGGTTTATGGTTTAGGGTGTGTGATCTTGGGTTTAGGGTTTAGGGTTTAGGTTTTGTGGTTTAGTATTTAGTGTTGTGGGTTTATGGTTTATGATTTAGGGTTTAGGGTTTAGGGTTTAGGGTTTAGGGTTTATGGTTTAAGGTTTATGGTTTATAGTTTAGTGATGAGGGTTTATGGTTTATGGTTTATGGTTTAGTGTTTCCGGGTTAGGGTTTAGGGTTTTGGGTTTTGGGTTTATCATTTAGGGTTTTGGGTTTATCGTTTAGGGTTTAGGGTTTATGATTTAGGGTTTAGGGTTTAGGGTTTGGTATTTGTGGGTTTGGGTTTAGGATTTAGGGTTTTTGGTTTGTGGTTTAGGGTTTAAGGTTTAGGATTTGGGGTTTAGGGTTTATGGTTTAGGGTTTATGGTTTAGGGTTTATGGTTTCTGGTTTAGGGTTTATGGTTTAGGGTTTATGGTTTAGTGTTTAGGGTTTTTGGTTTAGGGTTTAAGTCGTAAGGTTTATGGTTTAAGGTTTAAAGTTTATGTTTATGATTTAGGGTTCAAGGTTTAGGGGTTTGGGCTTAAGGTTTACGGTTAGGGTTTAGGTTTTATGGATTAGGATTTAGGGTTTATGGTTTGGGGTTTAGGTTTAGGGTTTATTGTTTGGGGTTTAGGGTTTTAGGTTTGGTATTTGTGGGTTTGGGTTTAGGGTTTATAGAGTAGGGTATAAGGCTTTGGGTTTTTGGTTTAGGGTTTAAGGTTTATGGTTTAGGGTTTCGGGTTTATGGTTTTGGGTTTTAGGTTTAGGGTTTTGGGTTTATGGTTTAGGGTTTTGGGTTTAGGGTTTTAGGGCTTAGGGTTTAGGGTTTGTGATTTATGGTTTAGATTTTATTTTTTAGGTTTTAGTGTTTGGTGTTTAGGATTTAGGGTTTAGGGTTTATGGTTTACGGTTTAGGTTTTATTGTTTAGGTTTAGGGTTTAGGCTTTATATTGTGTGGTTTAGGGTTTAGGTCTTAGGTATTATGGTGTAAGTTATGTGGTTTAGTGTTTAGGGTTTATGGTTTAGGGTTTATGGTTTATGGTTTATGGTTTAGGATTTAGGGTTTATGGTTTAGGATTTAGGGTTTATGGTTTAAGGTTTGTGGTTTAGGGATTAGGGGTTTGTGTTTTAGGGTTTTGTGTTTCTGGGGTGGTATATAGGGTTTAGGGTTTTAGGTTTTGGTTTTAGGGTTTAGGGGTTAGGGTTAGTGGGTTTATGGTTTCGGGTGTGTGATCTTGGGTTTAGGGTTTAGGGTTTAGGTTTTATAGTTTAGTATTTAGTGTTGTGGGTTTATGGTTTATGATTTAGGGTTTAGGGTTTAGGGTTTAAGGTTTATGGTTTAAGGTTTATGGTTTATAGTTTAGTGATGAGGGTTTATGGTTTATGGTTTAGTGTTTTCGGGTTAGGGTTTAGGTTTTTGGGTTTTGGGTTTATCGTTTAGGGTTTAGGGTTTATGATTTAGGGTTTAGGGTTTAGGGTTTGGTATTTGTGGGTTGGGGTTTAGGATTTAGGGTTTTTGGTTTGTGGTTTAGGGTTTAGGGTTTAGGGTTTGGGGTTTAGGGTTTAGGGTTAAGAGTTTAGGTTTTATTGTTTTGGTTTTATGGTTTGGGGTTTAGTGTTTAGGGTTTATGGTTTAGAGCTTATGGTTTAGGGTTTATGGTTTAGGTTTTAGGGTTTAGGGTTTAGGCCTTAGGGTTTATAGTTTAGGGTTTGTGGTTTAGAGTTTAAGGTTTGTGTTTCAGGTTTTGTGTTTGTGGGGTGGTGTTTAGGGTTTAGGGTTATGGGTTTAGAGTCTTGGCATTTTGGGTTTAGGGTTTGTGGGTTTAGGGTTTAGGTTTTGTGATTTAGGGTTTTAAGGTTTAGGGTTTATAGTTTAGGGCTTATGGTTTAGTGTTTATGGTTTAGGGTTTATGGTTTCTGGTTTAGTGTTTATGGTTTAGGGTTTAAGGTTTAAGGTTTCTGGTTTAGGGTTTAAGTTGTATGGTTAATGGTTTAAGGTTTATGGTTTATGGTTTAGGTTTTACGGTTTATGGTTTTTGGATTTGGGTTTATGATTTAGTGTTCAAGGTTTAGGGTTTTGAGTGTAGGGTTTACGGTTTAGGATTTATGGTTTAGGGTTTGTGGATTAGGGTATAGGGCTTTGGGTTTATGGGTTGGGGTTTAGGGTTTATGGTTTAGGCTTTGTGGATTAGGGTATAAGGCTTTGGGTTTTGGGTTAAGGGTTTAGGGTTTATGGTTTAGGGTTTCCGGTTTATGGTTTTGGGTTTTGGGTTTAGTGTTTTGGGTTTAGGGTTTAGGGTTTTGCGTTTTGGGTTTTGGGCTTAAAGTTTAGGGTTTGTGATTTATGGTTTAAATTTTATTGTTTAGGTTTTAGGGTTTGGGGTTTAGGGTTTAGTGTTTAGGGTTTATGGTTTGTGGTTTAGGTTTTATTGTTTAGGGTTTAGGGTTTGGGGTTTAGGCTTTAGGCTTTATGTTGTGTGGTTTAGGGTTTAGGCCTTAGGGATTATGGTATAAGTTATGGGGTTTATTGTTTAGGTTTTATGGTTTAGGGTTTATGGTTTAGGGTTTATGGTTTATGGTTTAGGGTTTAGGATTTAGGGTTTATGATTTAGGATTTAGGGTTTAGGCTTTAGGGTTTACGGTTTAGGGTTTGTGGTTTAGGGATTATGGGTTTGTGCTTTTGGGTTTTGTGTTTCAGGGGTGGTATACAGGGTTTAGGGTTTAGGGTTTTGGGTTTAGGGTTTCGGGTTTATGGTTTGTGGGGTTTTGGTTTAGGGTTTAGGGTTTAGCGTTTAGGTTTTATGGTTTAGTATTTAGGGTTTTGGGTTTATTGTTTATGGTTTAGGGTTTTTTGGTTTAGGGTTTACAGTTTATGGTTTAAGGATTAGGATTTAGGGTTTTGGGTTTAGGGTTTATGGTTTAGGGTTTAGGGTTTATGATGTACAGTTTAGGGCTTTGGGTTTATGTTTATGGTTTTGGGTTTATGATTTAGGTTCAGGGTTAAGGGTTTTGGGTTTAGGGTTTAAGTTTTATGGTTTAGTGTTTGTGGTTTATGGTTTATGATTTAAGGTTTAGGGTTTTGGCTTTAGGGTTTAGGGTTTATGGTTTATGGTTTATGGTTTATGGTTTAGGATTTTGGGTTTAGGGTTTAGGGTTTATGGTTTAGAGTTTAGGGTTTAGGGTTTATGGTTTATAGTTTAGTGATGAGGATTTATGGTTTATGGTTTAGTGTTTTTGTGTTAGGGTTTTGGGTTTTGGGTTTTTGGTTTATGGTTTTGGGTTTATGGTTTATGGTTTATGGTTTAGGGTTAGGGTTTAGGATTTGTGTTTTAGGGTTTAGTATTTGTTGGTTGGGGTTTAGGATTTAGGGTTTTTGGTTTGTGGTTTAGGGTTTAGGGTTTAGGGTTTGAGGTTTGGGGTTTAGAGTTTAGGGTTAACGGTTTAGGTTTTAGGGTTTGGGGGTTAGCATTTAGGGTTGAGGGTTTATGGTTTAGTTTTTATTGTTTAGGGTTTAGGCCTTATGGACTATAGTGTAAGGTTCGGGGTTTAGTGTTTAGAGTTTATGCTTTTGGATATATGGTTTCGGGTTTAGGATTTATGGTTTGGGGTTTAGGGGTTAGGCCCTAGGGTTAAGGTTTAGGGTTTGCGGTTTAGGGATTAGGGTTTGTGTTTTAGAGTTTTGTGTTTGTGGTGTGGTGTTTAGGGTTTAGTGTTTTTCGTTTTTTGTTTTGGGTTTTGCATTTAGGGTTTAGGGTTTGTGATTTAGGATTTAGGGTTTCAGGTTTATGTTTATGGTTAATGGTTTATGCTTTTGGTTTTTGGGTTTAAGGTTTATGGTTTAGGGTTTAGGGTTTATGGTTTATGGTTTATGGTTTAGGGTTTAGGATTTATGGTTTATGATTTTGGGTTTATGATTTAGGGCTCAGGGTTTAGGGTTTATGGTTTAGGGTTTGATATTTATAGGTTAGGATTTAGTGTTTAGGATTTGTATTTTAGGGTTTGGTGTCTGGGGGCGCGGTTTTAGCGTTAATGGTTTGTGGTTTAGGGTTTGTAGTTTGTGGTTTAGGATTTAGGGTTTAGGGTTTGGGGTTTGGGGTTTAGGGTTTAGGGTTTAGGTTTTATTGTTTAGGTTTTAGGGTTTGGGGTTTAGAGTTTAGGGTTTATGGTTTATGATTTAGGTTTTATTGTTTAGGGTTTGGGTTTGTGGTTTAGGGTTTGCGTTTAGGGTTTATGGTTTAGGGTTTAGGCTTTATGGTTTATGGTTTAGGGTTTATGGTTTAGGGTTTAGGGTTTAGGGTTTAGGGTTTATGGTTTATGGTTTATGGTTTAGGGTTTAGGGCTTAGTGTTTGGTGTTTGTGGTTTAGTGTTTAGTGTTTAGGGTTTAGTGTTTATGGTTTAGGATGTAGGGTTTAGGGTTTAGGGTTTATGGTTTAGGGTTTTTGGTTTAGGGTTTAGGGTCTAGTGTTTAGGTTATTATTCTCCTAATAATTATTAGGGAAAAAGACAGATAAGTCTCTGACTTTTTAAGTTTTTGACAAATACATCCCTGACAAAATTTAAATACAAAAAAGTCCCTGACTTTAACAAACGAAGGACAATTTAGTCCTTCCGTCTATTTGCCTCTCATACACCCAACGGAACTGGCTGACGTGGCTGAAACGTTGTCCAGGTGTCCGTTACAGTGCCACGTTGGAAGGGGAAAAAGTTCGAAGGACAAATAAGTCCTTGACGTCATTTTACAAATAAAGTTTGAAGGACAAATAGGTCCTTGAGAATTTTTTTTTCAAAATTAATGAACTCATTTCCTAAATTCTCTCATCTACCTCCCTCCATTTTTATATTTCTCTCTACTATTTTTACTCTATATATAATTATATTTTATATTAGTAATTTGACAAATCAAAATATGTCATTTGATATGTTTTTTACAATTAAAATATTTTAAATGTAAAATTATACACATTAAATTATTTTAAATTTTAGATAACGAATGTTAAAATTAATTACTAATAAAAAATTAGACTTTTTCATATAAAAATAATAACTAAAAATCTTATTATTTAATTTTTTATCTGCAGATATCTTGGTCTTCTTAGTCAGAAACTTTTGTCAACTTACGACTTTTTTGTAAAAATAGTTTGATTTTATAAATCTTTTGTGTCATGCATAATTTATACTGTTAGAACAAAGTGAACTATAATTTAAAAAAAAATATTCTCGTAATGTTATTATGCATAAAAATACTAGTTCTAATATAATACACAAATGCACTAATGCTAACTTAATACATGAATGATGTACAAATGAACTAATGCTAACTTGATGCATAAATGAACTGATGCTAACTAATGCCACTAGTATGATGAAAACTGAACTAATGCAATTTAACAAATTCTAATATAATACACAAATGCACTGAAACTAAACTAATGCAATTTAAGAAAAAGAGTAGAAACTTAACAAGTCCAATTTCTACAAGTTAAAACAAGTTAACTAGATTTCAAAATACAAGCATAATTTTATCAGAAATTATTTTTAATATGGAAAGAAAATTGGTGTTTTGGTTGAATATTGACATTTGAAGTGTATTACAGTATTGTGGAAATTATTCAACACGCCCCCACGTGTTGGCTAAGATGCTGCCACGTGTTAGGGTTTAGGGTTTGGTGTTTACGGTTTAGGGTTTTGGGTTTTGGGTTTATGGTTTGGTGTTTAGGGGTTAGGCCTTAGGGTTAAAGGTTTAGGGTTTGTGGTTTAGGGGTTAGGGTTTGTGTTTTAGAGTTTTGTGTTTGTGGGGTGGTTGATAAACCACTATTTTATGGTTTATCTTATGCTCAATTGAGTGGTTTTTATCAACTTTTTGCTCACTTATTCATACAATTCGCATGTTTTACATTTTCCTTCCTGATTTTGTGCTATGATTGAAAACATGCTTCTTTGATCTTATATTTGGTTATTATTAATCATCTCTTATTACCATTAGATGCCTTGATATGTGTGTTAAGTGTTTTCAGATATTATAGGGCAGGAATGGCTTGGAGGATGGAAAGGAAGCATGCAAAAGTGGAAAGAATAAAAGAAGTTTGAGAAACTGCAAAGTTGTCCATCCTGACCTCTTCGCACTCAAACGGTTATAACCTTTGCTACAGAGGTCCAAATGATGCCGTTCTAGTTACGTTGGAAAGCTAACGTTTGGGGCTTCAATTTGATATATAATATGCCATAGTTGCCCTGACGCTAGGCGACGTGACCACGTGCTCCATGCGGCCGCGTCGCAGTAACGAAAAACCAGCGTGACAGATTTCTTCTCCAGCGATTTCTGGGCTGTTTTCGACCAAGTTTTCGGCCCAGAAAACTCAGATTAGAGGCTATAAAGTAGAGGGATTGAATCCATTCAGATCATGCTTTCATAACTCACAATTTTAGGTTTTAGATGTAGTTTTTAGTGAGAGAGGTTCTCTCCTCTCTCTTAGGATTAGGATTTAGGACTTCTCTTAGTTTTAGTAGTGACTCTCAATCCCAAGTTCAATGTTCTTTGTATTTATTTATTTTCAATGTTCCATGTTTGGATTGATTTTCTTAATTAATTTTATTTGAGGTATTTCAGTTTATGATTGTTTTATTTATGAATGCTTTTTATTTAATTTAGATAGTTTCCCTTTTGGCTTTGGTTAAATAATTGGTGACTCTAGAGTTATCAAACTCATTGTTGATTGAAAATTGGATTTCTTCATTTCATTAATTCATATTCCAATAACTCTAGCCTTTCCCAAGGAAAGACTAGGACTTGAGGATTCGAATTAATTCATCCACTTAACTTACTTTCATAGTTAGAGGTTAACAAGGTGGGAGAAAAATCCAATTCTCATCATAATTGATAAGGATAACTAGGATAGGACTTTCAGTTCTTCATACCTTGCCAAGAGTCTATTTTACAGTTATTTATTTTTATTGCTTTGAAAATATACTTGTGCCCATTGCCCAAATTCCAAAAACCCCAATTTTACCTTTTTCATAGCCAATAATAAGAACATACCTCCCTGCAATTCCTTGAGAAGACGACCCGAGGTTTAAATACTCGGTTATCAATTTATTTAGGGGTTTGTTACTTGTGACAACCAAAACTTTTGTACGAAGGGATTTCTGTTAGTTTAGAAGCTATATCTAGAACGCGAATATTTTTATAAAATTCTTTACTAGCAAAAATCCTAACGTCAAAATGGCGCCGTTGCCGGGGAATTGCAAACGTGTGCCTTATTATTGGTTATTGTAAATATTTTTCAAAAAAATTTTTTTTTTTCCTTTTTCGTTAGTTTTTGTTTTTATTTTCTCTCACTACTATGAACTCTCACCCCTTTGGCTATGAGTCTGGTTATAATTATGTTGCAGGAAGAGGATATTATAATGACAACATGCACCATGGTTGGAACAATCAAAGATGGGAGGAGCCACAAGGATTTGATCAACTCTCATGGCAACAACCACCTCCAATGGACTATCAACAACCATTCTGTGATGCATATCAAGGCAATGGCTATGGTGAGCACTCTTTGGACTACCAACAAGACCCATCAGATGCCTATGAACCCCCTCCTCCTCAACACAACTTTGGACCACCACACTCACAAGCCAACTACAACCAAACACCACCATATGACCCTAACCCGTATCCACCATACCAACCACCTTATGAGCCAAATGAACCATACACAGAACCACCACCTTTCCAACACAACTACTCTCATGAACCACCACCTCAATGTTCACCATCTCCATATCATTATCAAGATGAACCACCTTCCTATTATGAACCCTCTCTCCCAACCAATGAATCCTCATATGCACCCCAACCTCCAATGGATGACAGACTTCGTGTTATTCTTCAAAGGCAAGAAAGTATGAATAAGAGTGTGCTAAATTTCGTGGCTGCCTTAGGCGAGTTCGTAAATATAATAGCTTCCCAATATCTGAGCACTCAAGGAACTCCCATGGCTACATGTGGAGAATCAAAAGAAGAGCAAAGCATGAAGGAGACACTAGAAACTTCGGTGGACAACGAGGAACATGGCTTTGTATTGGAACAAGTAGAGGAAGCCATAATAGTTGCAGAGGAAGAAGTGGTTGAAGACTTAGGAGATGCTGAACCTCCATAGGAATGTCAAGACATAGAGCCTCCTTCCAAGACGGTTGCAATTGATGTTGAGGAGGGTGTACAACCTCCAAGGCATATCATAGCTAAAGACTTTGAAGAGGTTGATCAAGAGATGGAGATTCAAGAAGAAGAAGCACAACCTCCTATGCCCTTGGTAAGCAATGAAGAGGAGATTGAATTGGAAGAGAACTACCAAGAGGAAGAGGTTGAAATTGAAGAAGCTTGCAAAGAGGTGGTAGTTATCAGAAAAGAGCACAAGGGAGTGGAGCTTACAATTTCATTAAAGATACCTCCCCCTAAGTTGCCATCATCCTTCACAACATTCAAGTGGGTAAAATTCATATCCTTTAGCTTTTTAATTCCACTTGAATATGGGCTACTGGAGACGGATGGTCAACTTAGAGCTCTTTGTGACATTAAGAGTAAGAGGAAGATGGCCAGTGGTAAGAATTGTCCTGCAAGGTTCATCATGGTTGGAAGCTTTAAGTTTAAGAGTAAAGGTTGGTATAGAGCTCAACTGAATGGGTCTAGGAAGTTGTTTGGCCGCTTACGTGAGAATTCAGACTGCTTGCCACCCGAATGGAACAATATTACTCAACCAAAAGACGGGTGCAAAGGCAAGGTCTGGGACCCTGGAATCCATTCTACCAATCACCACTCTTGGGGCCTTGTCACTTGCTTTAACTTACTTGAAGGCTTTCTGCGCCTAGTTTGGGACCCCGGAGGCTACTGGAATTCTAAACACTGGTGGAGATTTCTGGATTAGTACAAGCACAAGCCACCATAACAAGGAGCTCACCAGAATGTCCAACTTAAGGACTTTAACTAAAAGTGCTAGGTGGGAGACAACCCACCATGGTATGATCATTCCTTTTTTACTTTAAATTTTAGTCTATTTTTGAGTTTTGATTGAACCTGGAATTTTGCATAACATTCATTGCATCTGCATTTGCATCTAATATTAAAAAAAAATGCCACGCGACGCGACCGCATCAACGACGCGTCCGCGTCGCAAGTAGAGGGGAGAAAATAAAAAATGAACAGAGAGTCACACGAGAGCGTGGCTGGAGGCATGCCAATAGCACAAATCGTCCCACGTGACCGCGTCATATGGGAATAATGGCCTCCCACGTGACCGCGTGCCCTAATTTTCGACGTAAAAAGGGTGCACTACGAATTATTGTGCGAGAGTTGTGTTGGATTGGTGCTGAACGGACAATTCTATCCACACGGACGCATGGCTCACGCGTCCGCGTCATTCCTTTTTGCAGCCCACTCACGCGATCGCATGCCCCACGTGATCGCGTCACCCAATATTTGGCAATTAATGATTTTGAACAGAGAGTTGAGCGAGCGCGAGGCTACCCTCGCGCCAGTGGCATAAAATGGGTCACGCGACCGCGTGATCGACGCGACCGCGTCAATCTGTATAAGTGCAAGTCACGCGACCGTGTGACCCACGCGTCCGCGTCGCTTGCACCGCACAGCTTATCCTAATTTGCCAAGTATCTTATCTTTTCTTCCCCAATCCTAATTTTTCCTCCCTCCTTTCTTACTTACTTCTTCTTCCCTTCTTTCCATTCTCATTCTTCTTATCTTTCATCTTCTTTTACTTAATTGCATACTTTCATTCATTGCATTATTTTCATTAGGTGTTGAAATTTTACTTGGGTCATTATTTTTCTATATTTTTGTGGATTATTTGACAATATATTACTTTTTAAAGGGTTGCTTGCATGTTCAATTTAATACTTTCAAATAGCTTATTCAACATGCATGCTATGTGTTTGTGAAAACGCCCGTATGGCATTGTGCACTATTTTTAAGATTTCTTTTAATCTATTACTATAAATGCTTGCTTTTCACAAAACTCTTTTTATATTTTATTAATCAAATATAATTGTTATTACAAACATGATTGTTAGTTTGAAAGACTTGGTAATCTAACTTGGACATTGAATGCTTGAACTAGAAGTGCTTCTCATTCAAGATTTGTGGACAAATCTTCTTGAAGAGAGAGAGAATGATACGTGGTCAGGAGATGATAAGGAAAAAAAACAAAAGGATAGATAAGAGGATGTAATAGAAAAGACACAACAGAAGTATAAAAGATAAATAATGAAAAACAAAGGATAGATAAGGGGGTTTTCCTACTAGACCTCTAAGAAACCTGTTCTTAGCAACCTACGTCACCGGAAGGGGCTCCATACTAGACCTTCAAAGAACTTGACCTTGCCAACCTAGATCAGAGGGATAAAAATTGAATCACTCAATTTTCTCCATGCAACAAGCAAAGCAAATCACTCACCTCAGTTTATCACACAAAAAAAATGTGCATAAAGCACTAAAGAAATTTTATTCATCAAAAGTTATTCCAAATTGTCTCGCCAAAGGTGTTTAAATAGACCCCTAATAAACTAACTAAAAGATAAGATAAGATAACTAATTTAAATCAAATTTGATCTTATTAGATTAGATCAGATTTGATTTAAATTTAAAATCCCTAACAAAACTACTAAGCAAATCAGAAGTAGTTTAGATCTTCCAACAAACTCTGACAGCAAAACAAATTAAAAATAAATTACTAAAAATTCGAATTTTAATAAAAATTATGTCTCCCATTGAATTTTTAAAAGCTTTATTGGGCTTCTTGATGTCTTGCCGTAGCCTAATGGGCCTTATGAGTTGCAGCACCACTATTTTTTAGACAGACTCTTGGTCTTCTTAATGCCCAAGAATGGCATGACACAATTCTTCTAGAATTCAGATCCTTAAATAAGAAAAGATTATCATTCCATCCCTTAACTCTAAGATGACAAAAATGTCCTCCTGACCACGTATCATTAGGGGTTTAGGTTTATGGTTAAGGGTTTAGGATTTATGGTTTATGGTTTATGGTTTATGGGTTAGGGTTTAGGGTTTAGGGTTTAGGATTTATGGTTTATGGTTTTGGGTTTATGATTTAGGGCTCAGCGTTTAGGGTTTGGGGTTTAGGGTTTGGTATTTATGGGTTAGGATTTAGTGTTTAGGATTTTTATTTTAGGGTTTGGTGTTTGTGGGCTAGGTTTTAGCATTAAGGGTTTGTGGTTTAGGGTTTGTAGTTTGTGGTTTATGGTTTAGGATTTGGGGTTTGGGGTTTAGGGTTTAGGGTTTAGGTTTTATTGTTCAGGTTTTAGGGTTTAGGGATTAGGGTTTATGGTTTATGGTTTAGGTTTTACTGTTTAGGGTTTGGATTTATGGTTTAGGGATTGTGTTTAGGGTTTATGGTTTAGGGTTTAGGATTTAGGTTTTATGGTTTATGGTTTAGGGTTTATGGTTTATGGTTTAGGGTTTATGGTTTATGGTTTATTGTTTAGGGTTTATGGTTTAGGGTTTAGGGTTTAGGGTTTATGGTTTTAGGTTTAGGGTTTAGGGTTTAAGGTTTAGAATTTTTGGTTTAGGGTTTATGGTTTATGGTTTAGGGTTCAGGGCTTAGGGTTTGGTGCTTGTGCTTTAGTGTTTAGGGTTTAGGATTTATGGTTTAGGATTTAGGGTTTATGGTTTAAGGTTTTAGGTTTATGGTTTACGGTTTAGGGTTTACGGTTTAGGGTTTAGGGTTTATAGTTTAGGGTATATGGTTTATGGTTTAGGGTTTTGGGTTTAGGGTTTAGGGTCTAGGGTTTAGGTTATATGGTGTAGGATTTAGGGTTTACGGTTTATGGTTTAGGGTTTGGTGTTTAGGGTCTATGGTTTATGGTTTTTAGTTTATGGTTTAGGGTTTAGGGTCTTGGGCTTAGGGTTTATGGTTTACGGCTTAGCTTGTATGGTTTAGGGTTTAGGATTTATGGTTTAGGGTATAAGGTTTAGGATTATGGTTTATGGTTTGGGGTTTAGGGTTTAGGGTTCGGGGTTTGTGGGTTGGGGTTTAGGGTTTAGGCCTTAGCGTTTATGGTTTATGGTTTGTGGTTTAGTATTTAGGGTTTGTGTTTTAGTGTTTTGTGTTTGTGGGGTGGTGTTTAGGATTTAGGGTTTTGGGTTTTAGGATTATGGTTTAGGGTTTATGGTTTAGGGTTAGTGTTCGTGGTTTATGGATTAGGTTTATGGTTTAGGGTTTAGGGTTTATGGTTTATGGTTTATGGTTTTGGATTTAGGGTTTAGGGTTTTGGGTGTACGATTTATGGTTTAGGTTTTATGGTTTAGGATTTATGGTTTATTGTTTAGGGTTTTGGGTTTTGAGTTTAGGGTTTAGGGTTTAGGGTGTAGGGTTTAGGATTTAAGGGGTAGGGTTTATGGTTTATGGTTTAGGGTTTACAGTTTAGGGTTTAGGGTTTGGTGTTTGCCGGTTAGGGTTTAGCGTTTAGGATTTGGGGTTTAGGGGGTAGGATTTAGGGTTTGGGGTTTATGGTTTGGAATTTATGGGTTAGGGTTTATGGTTTTGCGTTTGGGGGTTTAGGGTTAGGATTTATGGTTTTGGGTTTTTGAGTTAGGGTTCAGTGTTTAGGGTTTTGGGTTCAGGGTTAGGGTTTAGCGTTTAGCTTTTCTGGTTTAGGGATTTAGGGTTATGATTTGGGGTTTTGGGTTTAGAATTTGTGGGCTGGGGTTTAGAGTTTAGGCCTTAGGATTTATGGTGTAGGGTTTGTGGATTAGGGTTTAGTGTTTGTCGGTTTTATGTTTAGGGTTTTATGTTTGTGTGGTTGTGTTTATGGTTTAGGGCTTGTGGTTTCGGGTTTATGGTTTAGGGATTAGGGTTTAAGGTTTTGGGTTTAGGGTTTTGGGTTTAGGGTTTGGTGTTTATGGGTTAGGATTTAGGGTTTAGGATATATGTTTCAGGGTTTGGTGTTTGTGGGCTGGGGTTTAGGATTTAGGATTTGCAGTTTGTGGTTTAGAGTTTAGGGTTGAGGGTTTCAGGTTTCGGATTTAGGGTTTAGGGTTTAGGGTTAAGGGTTAACGGTTTAGGTTTTATTGTTTATGTTTTAGGGTTTGGGGTTTAGTGTTTAGGGTTTAGGGTGTATGGTTTATGGTTTAGTTTTTATTGTTTAGGGTTTAAGCCTTAGGGATTATAGTGTAAGGTGTGGGGTTTAGTGTTTAGGGTTTATGGTTTTTGATTTTTGGTTTAGGGTTTAGGGTTTATGGTTTGGGGTTTAGGGGTTAGGCCCTAGGGTTAATGGTTTAGGGTTTGTGGTTTAGGGATTAGCATTTATCTTTTAGGGTTTTGTGTTTGTGGGGTGGTGTTTAGGGTTTAAGGTTTTTCATTTTGGGTTTTGGGATTTGCATTTAGGGTTTAGGGTTTGTGATTTAGGGTTTAGGTTTTAGGTTTATGCTTTATGCTTTAGGGTTTTGGGTTTAGGGTTTAGGGTTTAGGTTTATGGTTTAGGGTTTATGGTTTACGGTTTATGGCTTATGGTTTAAGGCTTAGGGTTTAAGATTTATGGTTTATGGTTTAGGGATTATGATTTAGTGCTAAGGGTTTAGGATTTGGGGTTTAGGGTTTGGTATGTATGGGTTAGGATTTAGTATTTAGGATTTGTGTTTTACGGTTTGCTGTTTGTGGGCTGCGTTTTAGCGTTAAGGGTTTGTGGTTTAGGGTTTGTAGTTTATCGTTTAGGGTTTCGGGTTTAGGGTTTAGGGTTTAGCAAAAAATTGGCTTGTACCAGTTGAACCTTCTTCTCTGCTGAAAGGATGCAATTCGCAAAAATCGATTCTACCTTCCTTTCCCAGCTGAAATATGTATTATTATTATTATTATTTTTCCAGACACTGACTTAAAGATAGAATAATTGCAAAAACAAAATTAAGAAAAGAATTTTTTTCGTTTTTTTTGTTTGACTCTAACGTGAATTTACAGAAATTAAAGAGAGAAAAAAAGAGACTAAACAAGACCCATGGAACATGTAGATAAATTAGAATTTACCTACGACCTATAACTGATACCAGATGATAAAAAGAACAAAAGGATAGATAAGAGGATGCAACAGAAAAGACACAACAGAAGTATAAAAGATAAATAATGAAAAACAAAGGATAGATAAGGGGGGGTTTCCTACTAGACCTCTAAGAAACCTGTTCTTAGCAACCTACGTCACCAGAAGGGGCTCCCTACTAGACCTTAAAAGAACTTGACCTTGCCAACCTAGATCAGAGGGATAAAAATTGAATCACTCAATTTTCTCCATGCAACAAGCGAAGCAAATCACTCACCTCACTTTATCACACAAAAAAATGTGCATAAAGCACTAAAGAAATTTTATTCATCAAAAGTTATTCCAAATTGTCTCGCCAAAGGTGTTTAAATAGACCCCTAATAAACTAACTAAAAGATAAGATAAGATAACTAATTTAAATAAAATTTTATCTTATTAGATTAGATCAGATTTGATTTAAATTTAAAATCCCTAACAAAACTACTAAGCAAATCAGAAGTTGTTTAAATCTTCCAACAAACTCTGACAGCAAAACAAATTAAAAATAAATTACTAAAAATTCAAATTTTAAGAAAAATTATGTCTCCCATTGAATTTTGAAAAGCTTTATTGGACTTCTTGATGTCTTGTCGTAGCCTAATCGGCCTTATGAGTTGTTGCCCTTTCAGCACCACTATTTTTTAGACGGACTCTTGGTCTTCTTAATGCCCAAGAATGGCATGACACAATTCTTCTAGAATTCAGATCCTTAAATAAAAAAAGATTATCATTCCATCCCTTAACTCTAAGATGACAAAAATGTTCTCCTGACCACGTATTATTAGGGTTTAGATTTATGGTTTAGGGTTTAGGATTTATGGTTTATGGTTTATGGTTTATGGGTTAGGGTTTAGGGTTTAGGGTTTAGGATTTATGGTTTATGGTTTTGGGTTTATGATTTAGGGCTCAGCATTTAGGGTTTGGGGTTTAGGGTTTGGTATTTATGGGTTAGGATTTAGTGTTTAGGATTTTTATTTTAGGGTTTGGTGTTTGTGGGCTGGGTTTTAGCGTTAAGGGTTTGTGGTTTAGGGTTTGTAGTTTGTGGTTTATGGTTTAGGATTTGGGGTTTGGGGTTTAGGGTTTAGGGTTTAGGTTTTATTGTTCAGGTTTTAGGGTTTAGGGATTAGGGTTTATGGTTTATGGTTTAGGTTTTATTGTTTAGGGTTGGGATTTATGGTTTAGGGATTGTGTTTAGGGTTTAGGGTTTAGGGTTTAGGATTTAGGTTTTATGGTTTATGGTTTAGGGTTTATGGTTTATGGTTTATGATTTATTGTTTATGGTTTATTGTATAGGGTTTATGGTTTAGGGTTTAGGGTTTAGGGTTTATGGTTTTGGGTTTAAGGTTTAGAATTTTTGGTTTAGGGTTTATGGTTTATGGTTTAGGGTTCAGGGCTTAGGGTTTGGTGTTTGTGGTTTAGTGTTTAGGGTTTAGGATTTATGGTTTAGGATTTAGGGTTTATGGTTTAAGGTTTTAGGTTTAGGGTTTATGGTTTAGGGTTTAGGGTTTATGGTTTAGGGTTTATGGTTTAGGGTATATGTTTATGGTTTAGGGTTTTGGGTTTAGGGTCTAGGGTTTAGGTTATATGGTGTAGGATTTAGGGTTTACGGTTTATGGTTTAGGGTTTGGTATTTAGGGTCTATGGTTTATGGTTTTTAGTTTATGGTTTAGGGTTTAGGGTCTTGGGCTTAGGGTTTATGTTTTACGGCTTAGCTTGTATGGTTTAGGGTTTAGGATTTATGGTTTAGGGTATAAGGTTTAGGATTATGGTTTATGGTTTGGGGTTTAGGGTTTAGGGTTCGGGGTTTGTGGGTTGGGGTTTAGGGTTTAGGCCTTAGGGTTTATGGTTTATGGTTTGTGGTTTAGTATTTAGGGTTTGTGTTTTAGGGTTTTGTGTTTGTGGGGTGGTGTTTAGGATTTAGGGTTTTGGGTTTTAGGATTATGGTTTAGGGTTTATGGTTTAGGGTTAGTGTTCGTTGTTTATGGATTAGGTTTATGGTTTAGGGTTTAGGGTTTATGGTTTATGGTTTATGGTTTTGGATTTAGGGTTTAGGGTTTTGGGTGTACGATTTATGGTTTAGGTTTTATGGTTTAGGATTTATGGTTTATTGTTTAGGGTTTTGGGATTTGAGTTTAGGGTTTAGGGTTTAGGGTGTAGGGTTTAGGATTTAAGGGGTAGGGTTTAGGGTTTATGGTTTAGGATTTACAGTTTAGGGTTTAGGGTTTGGTGTTTGTGGGTTTGGGTTTAGCGTTTAGGATTTGGGGTTTAGGGGGTTGGATTTAGGGTTTGGGGTTTATGGTTTGGAATTTATGGTTAGGGTATATGGTTTTGGGTTTTGGGGTTTAGGGTTTAGGATTTATGGTTTTGGGTTTTTGTGTTAGGGTTCAGTGTTTAGGGTTTTGGGTTCAGGGTTAGGGTTTAGTGTTTAGGTTTTCTGGTTTAGGGATTTAGGGTTATGATTTGGGGTTTTGGTTTAGAATTTGTGGGTTGGGGTTTAGAGTTTAGGCCTTAGGATTTATGGTGTAGGGTTTGTGGATTAGGGTTTAGTATTTGTCGGTTTTGTGTTTAGGGTTTTATGTTTGTGTGGTTGTGTTTAGGGTTTAGGGCTTGTGGTTTCGGGTTTATGGTTTAGGGTTTAAGGTTTAAGGTTTAGGGTTTTGGGTTTTGGGTTTTGGGTTTAGGGTTTAGGGTTTTGGGTTTAGGGTTTATGGTTTATGGTTTTGGGTTTCGAGCTTAGGGTTTAGGGTGTACGATTTATGGTTTAGGTTTTATGGTTTAGGATTTATGGTTTATTGTTTAGGGTTTTGGGTTTTGAGTTTAGGGTTTAGGGTTTAGGGTGTAGGGTTTAGGATTTAAGGGGTAGGGTTTAGGGTTTATGGTTTAGGGTTTACAGTTTAGGGTTTAGGGTTTGGTGTTTGCGGGTTAGGGTTTAGGGTTTAAGATTTGGGGTTTAGGGGGTAGGGTTTAGGGTTTGGGGTTTATGGTTTGGAATTTATGGGTTAGGGTTTATGGTTTTGGGTTTTGGGGTTTAGGGTTTAGGATTTATGGTTTTGGGTTTTTTAGTTAGGGTTTAGTGTTTAGGGTTTTGGGTTCAGGGTTAGGGTTTAGCGTTTAGCTTTTCTGGTTTAGGGATTTAGGTTTATGATTTGGGGTTTTGGTTTAGAATTTGTGGGTTGGGGTTTAGAGTTTAGGCCTTAGGATTTATGGTGTAGGGTTTGTGGATTAGGGTTTAGTGTTTGTCGGTTTTGTGTTTAGGGTTTTATGTTTGTGTGGTTGTGTTTAGTGTTTAGGGCTTGTGGTTTCGGGTTTATGGTTTAGGGTTTAGGGTTTAAGGTTTTGGGTTTAGGGTTTTGGGTTTAGGGTTTAGGGTTTAGGGTTTAGGATTTATGGTTTATTGTTTAGGGTTTTGGGTTTTGAGTTTAGGGTTTAGGGTGTATGGTTTAGGATTTAAAGGGTAGGGTTTAGGGTTTATGGTTTAGGGTTTACAGTTTAGGGTTTAGGGTTTGGTGTTTGCGGGTTAGGGTTTAGGGTTTGGTGTTTGCGGGTTAGGGTTTAGGGTTTAAGATTTGGGGTTTAGGGGGTAGGGTTTAGGGTTTGGGGTTTATGGTTTGGAATTTATGGGTTAGGGTTTATGGTTTTGGGTTTTGGGGTTTAGGGTTTAGGATTTATGGTTTTGGGATTTTTAGTTAGGGTTCAGTGTTTAGGGTTTTGGGTTCAGGGTTAGGGATTAGCGTTTAGCTTTTCTGGTTTAGGGATTTAGGTTTATGATTTGGGGTTTTGGGTTTAGAATTTGTGGGTTGGGGTTTACAGTTTAGGCCTTAGGATTTATGGTGTAGGGTTTGTGGATTAGGGTTTAGTGTTTATCGGTTTTGTGGTTAGGGTTTTATGTTTGTGTGGTTGTGTTTAGGGTTTAGGGCTTGTGGTTTCGGGGTTATGGTTTAGGGTTTAGGGTTTAAGGTTTTGGGTTTAGGGTTTTGGGTTTTGGGTTTAGGGTTTAGGGTTTAGGGTTTAGGGGTTAGGGGTTAGGGTTTATGGTTTATGGTTTTGGGTTTAGGGCTTAGGGTTTAGGGTGTACGATTTATGGTTTAGGTTTTATGGTTTAGAATTTATGGTTTATTGTTTAGGATTTTGGGTTTTGAGTTTAGGGTTTAGGGTTTAGGGTGTAGGGTTTAGGATTTAAGGGGTAGGGTTTAGGGTTTATGGTTTAGTGTTTACAGTTTAGGGTTTAGGGTTTGCTGTTTACGGGTTAGGGTTTAGGGTTTAGGATTTGGGATTTAGGGGGTAAGGTTTAGGGTTTGGGGTTTATGGTTTGATATTTATGGGTTAGGGTTTAGGGTTTTGGGTTTTAGGGTTTAGGATTTATGGTTTTGGGTTTTTGAGTTAGGGTTCAGTGTTTAGGGTTTTGTGTTCAGGGTTAGGGTTTAGCGTTTAGCTTTTCTGGTTTAGGGATTTAGGTTTATGATTTGGGGTTTTGGGTTTAGAATTTGTGGGTTGGGGTTTAGAGTTTAGGCCTTAGCATTTTTGGTGTAGGGTTTGTGGATTAGGGTTTAGTGTTTGTCGGTTTTGTGTTTAGGGTTTTATGTTTGTGTGGTTGTGTTTAGTGTTTAGGGCTTGTGGTTTCGGGTTTATGGTTTAGCGTTTAAGGTTTAAGGTTTTGGGTTTAGGGTTTTTGGTTTTGGGTTTAGGGTTTAGGGTTTAGGGTTTAGGATTTAGGGTTTATGGTTTTTGATTTTGGGTTTAAGGTTTAGGGTTTAGGGTTTATGGAATTGGGTTTTGGGTTTAGGGTTTATGGTGTAGGGTTTAGCGTCTATGGTTTAGGGTTTGGTATTTACGGGTTAGTTTTTAGGGTGTTGGGTTTTAGGTTTATGGTTTAGGGTTTCGTGTTTAGGGTTTCGGGTTTATGGTTTATCCTTTAGGGTTTAGTGTTTATGGTTTAGAGTTTAGGGTTTAGTGTTTATGGTTTAGGTTTTGAGTTGTATGGTTTATGGTTTAAGGTTTATGGTTAATGGTTTAGGGTTTAGGGTTTAGGGTTTATGGTTTATGCATTTCGGTTTATGATTTAGGGTTTAAGGTTTAGGGTTTAGGGTTTAGGGTTTACGATTTTGTGTTTAGGTTTTATGGATTAGGATTTAGCGTTTATGGTTTGGGGTTTATGTTAAGGGTTTATTGTTTGGGATTTAGGGTTTTGAGTTGGGTATTTGTGGGTTGGGGTTTAGGGTTTATGGTTTAGGGTTTGTGGATTAGTGTATAGGGCTTTGGGTTTTGGGTTTTGGGTTTAGGGTTTATGGTTTGTGGGTTTATGGTTTATGGTTTAGGGTTTAGGGTTTAGGGTTTCTGGTTTTTTGGTTTAGGGTTTAGGGTTTATGGTTTAAGGATTATGATTTAAGGTTTTGGTTTTAGGGTTTAGGGTTTATGGTTTAGGATTTAAGGTTTAGGATTTACGATTTAGGGTTTAGGGTTTATGGTTTATGGTTTTGGGTTTATGATTTGGGTTCAGGGTTTAGGGTTTTGGGTTTAGGGTTTAAGTTTTATGGTTTAGTATTTGTGGTTTATGGTTTATGATTTAGGGTTTAGGGTGTTGGGTTTTGGGTTTAGCGTTTACGGTTTATGGGTTATGGGTTATGGTTTATGGGTTAGGGTTTAGGGTTTAGGGTTTAGAATTTAGAGTTTAGGGTTTTTGGTTTATAATTTACGGTTAAGAGTTTATGGTTTATGGTTTAGTGTTTTCAGGTTAGGGTTTAGGGTTTTGGGTTTATGGTTTAGGGTTGAGGGTTTATAGTTTAGGGTTTAGGGTTTAGGGTTTAGGGTTTGGTGTTTATGGGTTAGGATTTAGGGTTTAGGATATGTGTTTCAGGGTTTGTTGTTTGTCGGCTGGGGTTTAGGATTTAGGATTTGTAGTTTGTGGTTTAGAGTTTAGGGTTTAGGGTTTTGGGTTTCGGGTTTAGGGTTTAGGGTTAAGGGTTAACGGTTTAGGTTTTATTGTTTATGTTTTAGGGTTTGGGGTTTAGTGTTTAGGGTTTAGGGTTTATGGTTTATGGTTTAGTTTTTATTGTTTAGGGTTTAAGCCTTAGGGATTACAGTGTAAGGTGTGGGGTTTAGTGTTTAGGGTTTATGGTTTTTGATTTTTGGTTTAGGGTTTAGGGTTTATGGTTTGGGGTTTAGGGGTTAGGCCCTAGGGTTAATAGTTTAGGGTTTGTGGTTTAGGGATTAGCATTTATGTTTTAGGGTTTTGTGTTTGTGGGGTGGTGTTTAGGGTTTAAGGTTTTTCATTTTGGGTTTTGGGATTTGCATTTTGGGTTTAGGGTTTGTGATTTAGGGTTTAGGGTTTAGGTTTATGGTTTATGCTTTAGGGTTTTGGGTTTAGGGTTTAGGGTTTAGGTTTATGGTTTAGGGTTTACGGTTTATGGTTTATGGTTTAAGGCTTAGGGTTTAGGATTTATGGTTTATGGTTTAGGGATTATGATTTAGTGCTAAGGGTTTAGGGTTTGGGGTTTAGGGTTTGGTATGTATGGGTTAGGATTTAGTGTTTAGGATTTGTGTTTTACGGTTTGCTGTTTGTGGGCTGTGTTTTAGCGTTAAGGGTTTGTGGTTTAAGGTTTGTAGTTTATCGTTTAGGGTTTAGGGTTTAGGGTTTAGCGAATAATTGGCTTGTACCAGTTGAACCTTCTTCTCTGCTGAAAGGATGCAATTCGCAAAAATCGATTCTACCTTCCTTTCCCAGCTGAAATACATAATTGTTATTACAAACATGATTGTTAGTTTGAAAGACTTGGTAATCTAACTTGGACATTGAATGCTTGAACTAGAAGTGCTTCTCATTCAAGATTTGTGGACAAATCTTCTTGAAGAGAGAGAGAATGATACGTGGTCAGGAGATGATAAGGAAAAAAAACAAAAGGATAGATAAGAGGATGCAACAGAAAAGACACAACAGAAGTATAAAAGATAAATAATGAAAAACAAAGGATAGATAAGGGGGGTTTTCCTACTAGACCTCTAAGAAACCTGTTCTTAGCAACCTACGTCACCGGAAGGGGCTCCCTACTAGACCTTCAAAGAACTTGACCTTGCCAACCTAGATCAGAGGGATAAAAATTGAATCACTCAATTTTCTCCATGCAACAAGCGAAGCAAATCACTCACCTCACTTTATCACACAAAAAAATGTGCATAAAGCACTAAAGAAATTTTATTCATCAAAAGTTATTCCAAATTGTCTCGCCAAAGGTGTATAAATAGACCCCTAATAAACTAACTAAAAGATAAGATAAGATAACTAATTTAAATCAAATTTGATCTTATTAGATTAGATCAGATTTGATTTAAATTTAAAATCCCTAACAAAACTACTAAGCAAATCAAAAGTATTTTAAATCTTCCAACAAACTCTGACAGCAAAACAAATTAAAAATAAATTACTAAAAATTCGAATTTTAATAAAAATTATGTCTCCCATTGAATTTTGAAAAGCTTTATTGGGCTTCTTGATGTCTTGCCGTAGCCTAATGGGCCTTATGAGTTGTTGCCCTTTCAGCACCACTATTTTTTAGACGGACACTTGGTCTTCTTAATGTCCAAGAATGGCATGACACAATTCTTCTAGAATTCAGATCCTTAAATAAGAAAAGATTATCATTCCACCCCTTAACTCTAGGATGACAAAAATGTCCTCCTGACCACGTATCATTAGGGTTTAGGTTTATGGTTTAGGGTTTAGGATTTATGGTTTATGGTTTATGGGTTAGGGTTTAGGGTTTAGGGTTTAGGATTTATGGTTTATGGCTTTGGGTTTATGATTTAGGGCTCAACGTTTAGGGTTTGGGGTTTAGGGTTTGGTATTTATGGGTTAGGATTTAGTGTTTAGGATTTTTATTTTAGGGTTTAGTGTTTCTGGGCTGGGTTTTAGCATTAAGGGTTTGTGGTTTAGGGTTTGTAGTTTGTGGTTTATGGTTTAGGATTTGGGGTTTGGGGTTTAGGGTTTAGGGTTTAGGTTTTATTGTTCAGGTTTTAGGGTTTAAGGATTAGGGTTTATGGTTTATGGTTTAGGTTTTATTGTTTAGGGTTTGGATTTATTGTTTAGGGATTGTGTTTAGGGTTTATGGTTTAGGGTTTAGGGTTTAGGTTTGATGGTTTATGGTTTAGGGTTTATGGTTTATAGTTTAGGGTTTATGGTTTATGGTTTATGGTTTAGGGTTTATGGTTTAGGGTTTAGTGTTTAGGGTTTAGGGTTTAGGGTTTAAGGTTTAGAATTTTTGGTTTAGGGTTTATGGTTTATGGTTTAGGGTTCAGGGCTTAGGGTTTGGTGTTTGTGGTTTAGTGTTTAGGGTTTAGGATTTATGGTTTAGTATTTAGGGTTTATGGTTTAAGGTTTTAGGTTTAGGGTTTATGGTTTAGGGTTTAGTGTTTATGGTTTAGGTTTTATAGTTTAGGGTATATGGTTTATGGTTTAGGGTTTTGGGTTTAGGGTTTAGGGTCTAGGGTTTAGGTTATATGGTGTATGATTTAGGGTTTACGGTTTATGGTTTAGGGTTTGGTGTGTAGGGTCAATGGTTTATGGTTTTTAGTTTATGGTTTAGGGTTTAGGGTCTTGGGCTTAGGGTTTACGGTTTACGGCTTAGCTTGTATGGTTTAGGGTTTAGGATTTATGGTTTATGGTTTTGGGTTTATGATTTAGGGCTCAGCGTTTAGGGTTTGCGGTTTAAGGTTTGGTATTTATGGGTTAGGATTTAGTGTTTAGGATTTGTATTTTAGGGTTTGGTGTATGTGGGCTGGGTTTTAGCGTTAAGGGTTTGTGGTTTAGGGTTTGTAGTTTGTGGTTTATGGTTTAGGATTTGGGGTTTGGGGTTTAGGGTTTAGGGTTTAGGTTTTATTGTTCCGGTTTTAGGGTTTGGGGATTAGGGTTTATGGTTTATGGTTTAGGTTTTATTATTTAGGGTTTGGATTTATGGTTTAGGGATTGTGTTTAGGGTTTATGGTTTAGGGTTTAGGGTTTAGGTTTTATGGTTTATGGTTTAGGGTTTATGGTTTATGGTTTAGGGTTTATGGTTTATGGTTTATTGTTTAGGGTTTATGGTTTAGGGTATAGGGTTTAGGGTTTATGGTTTTGGGTTTAGGGTTTAGGGTTTAAGGTTTAGAATTTTTGGTTTAGGGTTTATGGTTTATGGTTTAGGGTTTAGGGCTTAGGGTTTGGTGTTTGTGGTTTAGTGTTTAGGGTTTAGGATTTATGGTTTAGGATTTAGGGTTTATGGTTTAAGGTTTTAGGTTTAGGGTTTATGGTTTAGGGTTTAGGGTTTATGGTTTAGGGTTTATGGTTTAAGGTATATGGTTTATGGTTTAGGGTTTTGGGTTTAGGGTTTAGGGTCTAGGGTTTAGGTTATATGGTGTAGGATTTAGGGTTTACGGTTTATGGTTTAGGGTTTGGTGTTTAGTGTCTATGGTTTATAGTTTTTAGTTTAAGGTTTTGGGTTTAGGGTCTTGGGCTTAGGGTTTATGGTTTACGGCTTAGCTTGTATGGTTTAGGGTTTAGGATTTATGGTTTAGGGTATAAGGTTTAGGATTATGGTTTATGGTTTTGGGTTTCGGATTTAGGGTTCGGGGTTTGTGGGTTGGGGTTTAGGGTTTAGGCCTTAGGGTTTATGGTTTATGGTTTGTGGTTTAGTATTTAGGTTTTGTGTTTTAGGGTTTGTGTTTGTGGGGTGGTGTTTAGGATTTAGGGTTTTGGGTTTTGGGTTTATGGTTTAGGGTTTATGGTTTAGGGTTAGTGTTCATGGTTTAGCGATTAGGTTTATGGTTTATGGTTTATGGTTTATGGTTTTGGATTTAGGGTTTAGGGTTTAGTGTGTACGATTTATGGTTTAGGTTTTATGGTTTATTGTTTAAGGTTTTGGGTTTTGAGTTTAGGGTTTAGGGTTTAGGGTGTAGGGTTTAGGATTTAAGGGGTAGGGTTTAGGGTTTACGGTTTAGGGTTTACAGTTTAGGGTTTAGGGTTTGGTGTTTGCGAATTAGGGTTTAGGGTTTAGGATTTGGGGTTTAGGGGGTAGGGTTTAGGGTTTGGGGTTTATGATTTGGAATTTATGGGTTAGGGTTTAGGGTTTTCGGTTTTGGGTTTTGGGGTTTAGGGTTTAAGATTTATGGTTTTGGGTTTTTAAGTTAGGGTTCAGTGTTTAGGGTTTTGGGTTCAGGGTTAGGGTTTAGCGTTTAGCTTTTCTGGTTTAGGGATTTAGGTTTATGATTTGGGGTTTTGGGTTTAGAATTTGTGGGTTTGGGTTTTGAGTTTAGGCCTTAGGATTTATGGTGTAGGGTTTGTGGATTAGGATTTAGTGTTTGTCGGTTTTGTGTTTTGGCTTTTATGTTTGTGTGGTTGTGTTTAGGGTTTAGGGCTTGTGGTTTCGGGTTTATGGTTTAGGGTTTATGGATAAAGGTTTTGGGTTTAGGGTTTTGGGTTTAGGGTTTATGGTTTATGGTTTAGGGTTTATGGTTTATGGTTTACGGTTTAGGGTTTAGGGTTTATGGTTTTGGGTTTAGGGTTTAGGGTTTAGGGTTTAAGGTTTAGAATTTTTGGTTTAGGGTTTATGGTTTATGGTTTAGTGTTCAGGGCTTAGGGTTTGGTGTTTGTGGTTTAGTGTTTAGGGTTTAGGATTTATGGTTTAGGATTTAGGGTTTATGGTTTAAGGTTTTAGGGTTAGGGTTTAGGGTTTATGGTTTAGGGTTTATGGTTTAGGGTATATGGTTTATGGTTTAGGGTTTTGGGTTTATGGTTTAGGGTCTAGGGTTTAGGTTATATGGTGTAGGATTTAGGGTTTAGGGTTTGGTGTTTAGGGTCTATGGTTTATGGTTTTTAGTTTATGGTTTAGGGTTTAGGGTCTTGGGCTTAGGGTTTATGGTTTACGGCTTAGCTTGTATGGTTTAGGGTTTAGGATTTATGGTTTAGGGTATAAGGTTTAGGATTATGGTTTATGGTTTTAGGTTTAGGATTTAGTGTTCGGGGTTTGTGGGTTGGGGTTTAGGGTTTAGGCCTTAGGGTTTATGGTTTATGGTTTGTGGTTTAGTATTTAAGGTTTGTGTTTTAGGGTTTTGTGTTTGTGGGGTGGTGTTTAGGATTTAGGGTTTTGGGTTTTGAGTTTATGGTTTAGGGTTTATGGTTTAGGGTTAGTGTTCATGGTTTAGCGATTACGGGTATGGTTTAGGGTTTATGGTTTATGGTTTATGGTTTTGGATTTAGGGTTTAGGGTTTAGGCTGAATGATTTATGGTTTAGGTTTTATGGTTTAGGATTTATGGTTTATTATTTAAGGTTTTGGGTTTTGAGTTTAGGGTTTAGGGTTTAGGGTGTATGGTTTAGGATTTAAGGGGTAGGGTTTAGGGTTTACGGTTTAGGGATTACAGTTTAGGGTTTAGGGTTTGGTGTTTGCGGGTTAGGGTTTAGGGTTTAGGATTTGGGGTTTAGGGGTAGGGTTTAGGGTTTGGGGTTTATGATTTGGAATTTATGGGTTAGGGTTTAGGGTTTTTGGTTTTGGGTTTTGGGGTTCAGGGTTTAAGATTTATGGTTTTGGGTTTTTAAGTTAGGGTTCAGTGTTTAGGGTTTTGGGTTCAGGGTTAGTGTTTAGCGTTTAGCTTTTCTGGTTTAGGGATTTAGGTTTATGATTTGGGGTTTTGGGTTTAGAATTTGTGGGTTGGGGTTTAGAGTTTAGGCCTTAGGATTTATGGTGTAGGGTTTGTGGATTAGGATTTAGTGTTTGTCGGTTTTGTGTTTTGGCTTTTATGTTTGTGTGGTTGTGTTTAGGGTTTAGGGCTTGTGGTTTCGGGTTTATGGTTTAGGGTTTAGGGTTTAAGGTTTTGGGTTTAGGGTTTTGGGTTTTGGGTTTAGGGTTTAGGGTTTAGGGTTTAGGGTTTAGGGTTTAGGGTTTATGGTTTATGGTTTTGGGTTTAGGGCTTAGGGTTTAGGGTGTACGATTTATGGTTTAGGTTTTATGGTTTAGGATTTATGGTTTATTGTTTAGGGTTTTGGGTTTTGAGTTTAGGGTTTAGGGTTTAGGGTGTAGGGTTTAGGATTTAAGGGGTAGGTAATGGTGCTTTTGTGGAAAAATGAATTTCCAACACACAAATCCAACCGGCAAGTGTACCGGGTCGCATCAAGTAGTAATAACTCACAAGAGTGAGGTCGATCCCACAGGGATTGATGGATCAAGCAACTTTAGTGGGTGATTAGTTTAGTCAAGCTAACATTGAAGTGAATTGTGTGAAGCTTTAGCTAACAGAATGTAAATTTGCAGGAATTATAAAGTTCAGAAAGAAAAATGCATAGAAACTTAAAGAGCAAGAAAAGTAAATTGGCAAAATCTTAAATGACAAGAAATGTAAATTGCATTAAATGTAAAGGGGATTGGGTGCAGGAATTTAAAGGAAAGCAATAAGCAGCACTTAGAATAATTGCAGAGGGAAGATGAAATAAGTGCAGCAGATTTAAACAGAAATGGAAAATTGCTTGAAGAAGCAACACAGAATGTAACTCAGCTCAATTGTGAAATTTAAAGAGACAAGATCTCAGGGAATCAATGAGACTAGAAAACAAGTCTAGATCTCAATTCCTTCCTTAATCAAAGTAGAAAGCAGATTGAAGAAGAAAGAAAGATGGAAGCAGTAAATGAGAACGCAGATTCAACTTTCAATTTTTGGAAATTATGCAGAAGATGAACAAAAATGGATTTCAGATTAAAGATTGAAACAGAATTCCTCCAACCTCAATCCAAAATTTCAAAACAGAAATGAAAACTAAGAGAGAGAGCTCTCAAATCCTAATACTCCCTAGTGGAGCTAGCCTTTTCTTCTTCGAGCTCCAATTGATGCCTTTATATAGGCTTTACAAAATGAAAAATGAAAATGCAATTAAAACAAATTACAAAAATAAAAATCCTAATTTAATTGATTCATGTGCCTTTGAGTGATGATGTGGGCTTTGCTTGCTTTGGATTTGAGGAGAAATGGGTTTGGTTGGCCTTGATTCAATTTGGTGAGGAATTGAATTAAATTGAATTTTGGTTGATTTTTGGCCCATGACACTCCCAGGAGGCTGCCCTGCCCTTGTGGAGGGCAGAGCAGGGAAGCCTTGTGTAAGGATCCAACTAGCGTGCCAAATTTTGGGAGGGGCATCAGGATGCTGCCCTGCCCTTGTGGAGGGCAGAGCAGGGAAATTGTGCGTGCCAAGTGTGGGATAGGCATTCAGGATGCTACCCTGCCCTTGTGGAGGGCAGGGCAATGTTGTCATGGTGCGTGCCATGCTTCCCTGGGCCGTGTCAAGTTGTGTGCGCGCCTAAGCTCCTTGCCTTTACTTCGTTGAAGGTCTTGTGTTCGAACCTTGGTGATAGCACTTGAGGAGCAATTTTTCCTTGATTTTCCATGAAGAGCACGACATTGCCCTGCTCTCCAAGAGGGCAGGGCAGAAAATTGAGCGC
>NC_029772.3:85165256-85167624 GCF_000817695.3 Arachis duranensis
TTTATGATCATGATGCTTTATTGCTTTTGAATTCACAAAGCTCAAGTTGGTAGTTATAATGCCACAGCAACATATTATAAATCAAAATTCAAGCTATGCTTATTCATACACACATGTATACAGAGAAGGTAAAGACAATCATACAATTTATGAAACAAATGATAGGAAAAGGAACTTTACAACCTTGTAGTTCATCTTCTCTATTGTTGTCATTTTCCTCCCATTTTCCTCCTTCCCATACCAAACTCAGAATGCTTGTTCATCCTCAAGCAATAATTAGAACAATGGCTATGGGGCTAAGATGGATCATGAATGTCTTACACAATGAAATGTTAGCAGTACATGTGTTGCAAGCAAGCAAAATTTAAGATAAAAATCAAGGCACAAGAGACAGAGACATTGCGATTGCAAACATAAGTTGGTGTGCATGATACATGGCATAAAAGATAAGTGGCACACCAAACTTAGTGTGACACTTTCACTTGGAATTGATGCAAGTATCTTGTAAGGATTGGAACCAAATTTTGTTGCATAGCAACACCAAACTTAGAATATAACCATATGTCAATTATTTGAATTAAAACTAAATAAAAGAAACTGTTATATGTTAAATACAATCACCAAGCCAAGAATATGTCATGAATAAGGATCTCTTGGTGATATATTAACAAAAACAGTTAAGAAGCAAAATAAGTGGAAGTATTAAAAATAAAGAAATGACTAAAGTAAACAGAATAATAAAGTGTCAAACCAAAAGAAAAACAACACTGCAAAGGCCTTATGATTATGCAGACAAGTGGTGTTGCTTAATGAATTGCATAGAGAATTAAGTGGCACACCAAACTTAGAATCTTAGTGTGTCACTTCCATTTTTGATTTGATGCAATCATCCAAAAAGATTGCATTTTTGATTTGATGCAATCATCTAAAAAGATTGAAAACAAGTTGTTGCAAGATAACACCAAACTTAGAATGTAACCATATGCCCATTTATTGAATTTAAACAAAGTAAAGAACGAAAACAAAGCAGAGAAGAAATTATACCTACGGTTGGGTTACCTCCCAACAAGTGCTCTTTTAGTGTCATTAGCTTGACATGTTGTTCTTCACTTTCTTCCTCTTCTTCCAGTTTGTTAAGAGGAATGACCTCAAGGGGGGAGAAGATTTCTTTCTTTTGAAATTGGCTTGATTGAGCTTGCTTGCTTGATCAGTGGGAGGATTGTTTGCAGTTGACCTTTTCTTGAATATTGTGCTTGATATCTTGGTCACAATCCTCTTCTTGGTGTTTTTGTTAATTGCCTTCACTTCTTTGGATTCAAGACTTGGTTGCTGTGTGATTATTGGAGTTTCGTATTCATCCAGAGCTTTTTGAATTGGTGGTTCCATGAGCTTTTCTTCTATGTACTTTTCTGCTTCACTTGAGTGTGACTTCTCTTGAATGTCTTCCTCCCTTTCTTCTTCATGATTTTCCATTAATGCCTCTGGGAGGGAATCTTTGTGTTTCATTGTCACCTCAAGTGGCTCTTGTGAATGTAGAATCCTTGGCTCATGTCCAAATACTTCCACCACCTCTTCCTTTTTCACTGAAATTTCACTTGACACAGAGGTTTCCTCATCTTGCTTTTCCACTTCCTCACCCACAAATTGGTCTTCATCCTCTCTGTTTGATGGTTCTAAGTTCCTCCTTGTTTGCTCTAAGGGCTCATTCATCTTCTTGAGGGTGATTTCTTTCCAGGATTGGGGTTGTGTGTATCTTTCCACGAGTTTTCTATGTATTTCAATGGCTTGAATGTACTCCTCATCTGGTGGTTCAAGAGATGAAAGTTGAGAGTAATTTTGGTGACGTGGATATGTTGTGGTGAAGCTGTTGATGACTTGTATGGATTTTGAAATATCCCCTTTGATTTTCTTGCTCATCTTGTGGTTCTGAAGCATTTCTCCATGGATTGGAGTGCTCAGAATGTGTATTCTCTTGGTGGTATTCCCAGCCATCATTAGAGGGTGGTGATGGTGGGCAATATCCCGTAAAATTTTGTTTGACCATAAGATGAGTTGAACTCCATTTGTATTTTGTAAAATGCAACATCAATGGAAATTGAAATTCATGTCATAGAGACAGAATTTCTTAGTGAGGCAATAACTCAAACACCTTGGTTTCACTTTAAAGCAGAGAACAAAAATAAAAAAATACTTAATCTAGACTTCTCACCCACTTAATCGTTGTTGATCAAAATCAATCCCCGGCAACGGCGCCAAAAACTTGATGGTGTTTTTGTGGAAAAATGAATTTCCAACACACAAATCCAACCGGCAAGTGTACCGGGTCGCATCAAGTAGTAATAACTCACTTAGAGTGAGGTCGATCCCA
>NC_029772.3:85167658-85168872 GCF_000817695.3 Arachis duranensis
CCCACAGGGATTGATGGATCAAGCAACTTTAGTGGGTGATTAGTTTAGTCAAGCTAACATTGAAGTGAATTGTGTGAAGCTGTAGCCAACAGAATGTAAATTTGTAGGAATTATAAAGTTCAGAAAGAAAAATGCATAGAAACTTAAAGAGCAAGAAAAGTAAATTGGCAAAATCTTAAATGACAAGAAATGTAAATTGCATTAAATGTAAAGGGGATTGGGTGCAGGAATTTAAAGGAAAGCAATAAGCAGCACTTAGAATAATTGCAGAATAATTAAATTGCATGAAAAGTAAAAGGACTTGGGTGCTGGGAATTAAAATTCAAAAAGAGAATGTAAGGAGCAATCCAGCAGAAGAGTAACTTGCAACAAATCTTAAACAGAAAGCAGAATTGCTAGCTCAATTGTGAAATTTAAAGAGACAAATGAAGATCTCAGGGAATCAAAGAGACTAGAAAACAAGTCTAGATCTCAATTCCTTCCTTGATCAAAGTAGAAAGCAGATTGAAGAAGAAAGAAAGATGGAAGCAATAAATGAGAACGCAGATTCAACTTTCAATTTTTGGAAATTATGCAGAAGATGAACAAAAATGGATTTCAGATTAAAGATTGAAACAGAATTCCTCCAACCTCAATCCAAAATTTCAAAACAGAAATGAGAACTAAGAGAGAGAGCTCTCAAATCCTAATACTCCCTAGTGGAGCTAGCCTTTTCTTCTTCGAGCTCCAATTGATGCCTTTATATAGGCTTTACAAAATGAAAAATGAAAATGCAATTAAAACAAATTACAAAAATAAAAATCCTAATTTAATTGATTCATGTGCCTTTGAGTGATGATGTGGGCTTTGCTTGCTTTGGATTTGAGGAGAAATGGGTTTTGTTGGCCTTGATTCAATTTGGAGAGGAATTGAATTTAAATGAAATTTTGGTTGAATTTTGGCCCATGTTGCTCCCAGGAGGCTGCCCTGCCCTTGTGGAGGGCAGGGCAGAAAATGGTGTGTGCGGCCATTGGTGCGTGCGAGTTGGGCGCTCATGCTTGCAGGATGCTGCCCTGCCCTTGTGGAGGGCAGGGCAGAAATTTTTGGTGCGCCAGAATGATGCCCGTACGTGCTATTGTGTTGCTGCTGAAACTCCTTGGTGCGCCAATCTTGTGCGCGTGTGTGCATCACCAAAATGCTGCCCTGCCCTTGCGGAGGGCAGGGCAATGTTTCCA
>NC_029772.3:85170508-85220926 GCF_000817695.3 Arachis duranensis
AATTGGACGTCTGTAGCTCAAGTTATAGCCCTTTGAAGGAGGCATGGTCATGCTGTGAGCGCCCAGATTTTACCTTAGCGAAAATTCTTGCTTCCAACCTCACTTTGCATCACGATTCTCCCCTGCCCTTGGCAAGAGCAGGGCAGTGTGCGTGCTGGCTGCTTCCTTCTTTGATTTGGTCATGGGCCACGCTTTTAAAAGCGTGGCCTAAGGCTCCAAAGTGTACCCCAACTTCAAAGTGTACCCCAAAGCTCTTTTTTTCTCCTTTTTTTGTGCTTCTTTGCTTCTTTTTCTTCTTATTTTCTACAAGATTTATAAAATTAAAATATCAAGAAAATATATCATTTAAGTACAAAAGCATTCAATATTTAAGCACAAATCATCAATTTCTTGTATGAAAAAGCATAGAAAAATAGGTATATGATGACTTGTCATCAGTAGGGTTTTGGGTTTATGGTTTAGGGTTTATAGTTTAGGGTTTAGGGTTTGGTGTTTGTGGGTTAGGGTTTAGGGTTTAGGATTTGTGGTTTAGGGGGTAGGGTTTAGGGTTTGGGGTTTATGGTTTGGAATTTATGGGTTAGGGTTTATGGTTTTGGGTTTTGGGGTTTAGGGATTAGGATTTATGGTTTTGGGTTTTTGAGATAGGGTTCAGTGTTTAGGGTTTTGGGTTCAGGGTTAGGGTTTAGCGTTTAGCTTTTCTGGTTTAGGGATTTAGGTTTATGATTTGGGGTTTTGGGTTTAGAATTTGTGTATTGGGGTTTAGAGTTTAGGCCTTAGGATTTATGGTGTAGGGTTTGTGGATTTGTGTTTAGTATTTGTCGGTTTTGTGTTTAGGGTTTTATGTTTGTGTGGTTGTGTTTAGGGTTTAGGGCTTGTGGTTTCGGGTTTATGGTTTAGGATTTAGGGTTTAAGGTTTTGGGTTTAGGGTTTTGGGTTTTGGGTTTAGGGTTTAGGGTTTAGTGTTTATGGTTTATGGTTTTGGGTTTATGGCTTAGGGTTTAGGGTGTACAATTTATGGTTTAGGTTTTATGGTTTAGGATTTATGGTTTATTGTTTAGGGTTTTGGGTTTTGAGTTTAGGGTTTAGGATTTAAGTGGTAAGATTTAGGGTTTATGGTTAGGGTTTACAGTTTAGGGTTTCGGGTTTGGTGTTTACGGGTTAGGGTTTAGGGTTTAGGATTTGGGGTTTAGGGGGTAGGGTTTAGGGTTTGGGGTTTATGGTTTGGTATTTATGGGTTAGGGTTTAGGGTTTTGGGTTTTGGGGTTTAGGGTTTAGGATTTATGGTTTTGGGATTTTGAGTTAGGGTTCAACGTTTAGGGTTTTGGGTTCAGGGGTAGGGTTTAGCATTTAGCTTTTCTGGTTTAGGGATTTAGGTTTATGATTTGGGGTTTTGGGTTTAGAATTTGTGGGTTGGGGTTTAGAGTTTAGGCCTTAGGATTTATGGTGTAGGGTTTGTGGATTAGGGTTTAGTGTTTGTCGGTTTTGTGTTTAGGGTTTTATGTTTGTGTGGTTGTGTTTAGGGTTTAGGGTTGTGGTTTCGGGTTTATAGTTTAGGGTTTAGGGTTTAAGGTTTTGGGTTTAGGGTTTTGGGTTTTGGGTTTAGCGTTTAGGGTTTAGAGTTTAGTGTTTAGGGTTTATGGTTAATGGTTTATGGTTTTGGGTTTAGGGCTTAGGGTTTAGGGTGTACGATTTATGGTTTAGGTTTTATGGTTTAGGATTTATGGTTTATTGTTTAGGGTTTTGGGTTTTGAGTTTAGGGTTTAGGGTGTAGGGTTTAGGATTTAAGGGGTATGGTTTAGGGTTAATGGTTTAGTACAGTTTAGGGTTTAGGGTTTGGTGTTTGCGGGTTAGGGTTTAGGGTTTAGGATTTGGGGTTTAGGGGGTAGGGTTTATGGTTTGGGGTTTATGGTTTGGAATTTATGGGTTAGGGTTTAGGGTTTTGGGTTTTGGGGTTTAGGGTTTAGGATTTATGGTTTCGGGTTTTTGAGTTAGGGTTCAGTGTTTAGGGTTTTGGGTTCAGGGTTAGGGTTTAGCGTTTAGCTTTTCTGGTTTAGGGATTTAGGTTTATGATTTGGGGTTTTGGGTTTAGATTTTGTGGGTTGGGGTTTAGACTTTAGGCCTTAGCATTTATGGTGTAGGGTTTGTGGATTAGGGTTTAGTGTTTGTCGGTTTTGTGTTTAGGGTTTTATGTTTGTGTGGTTTTGTTTAGGGTTTAGGGCTTGTGGTTTCGGGTTTATGGTTTAGCGTTTAGGGTTTAGGGTTTTGGGTTTAGGGTTTTGGGTTTTGGGTTTATGGTTTAGGGTTTAGGGTTTAAGGTTTAGGATTTAGGGTTTATGGTTTTCGGTTTTGGGTTTAAGGTTTAGAGTTTAGGGTTTATAGATTTGGGTTTTGGGTTTAGGGTTTATGGTGTAGGGTTTAGCGTTTATGGTTTAGGGTTTGGTATTTACGGGTTAGGGTTTAGGGTGTTGGGTTTTGGGTTTATGGTTTAGGGTTTCGTGTTTAGGGTTTCGGGTTTATGGTTTATCCTTTAGGGTTTAGTGTTTATGGTTTAGAGTTTAAGGTTTAGTGTTTATGGTTTAGGTTTTAAGTTGTATGGTTTATGGTTTAAGGTTTATGGTTAATGGTTTAGGGTTTAGGGTTTAGGGCTTATGGTTTATGCATTTGGGTTTATGATTTAGGGTTTAAGGTTTAGGGTTTAGGGTTTAGGGTTTACGGTTTTGTGTTTAGGTTTTAAAGATTAGGATTTAGCGTTTATTGTTTGGGGTTTATGTTAAGGGTTTATTGTTTGGGATTTAGGGTTTTGGGTTTGGTATTTGTGGGTTGGGGTTTAGGGTTTATGGTTTAGGGTTTGTGGACTAGGGTATAGGGCTTTGGGTTTTGGGTTTCGGGTTTAGGGTTTATGGTTTATGGTTTAGGGTTTTGGGTTTATGTTTTTGGGTTTTGGGTTTAGGGTTTTGGTTTTATGGTTTAGGCTTTTCGGTTTGGGGTTTAGGGCTTAGGGTTTAGGGTTTGTTATTTATGGTTTAGATTTTATTGTTTAGGTTTTAGGGTTTAGGGTTTAGGGTTTAGGGTTTAAGGTTTATTGTTTATGGTTTAGGTTTTATTGTTTAGGGTTTAGGGTTTGGGGTATAGTGTTTAGGCTTTATGTTGTGTGGTTTACGGTTTAGGCCTTAGGGATTATAGTGTAAGTTATGGGGTTTAATTTTCAGGGTTTATGCTTTAGCGTTTATGGTTTATGGTTTAGGGTTTAGGATTTAGGATTTATGATTTAGGGTTTATGGTTTCGGATTTAGTGTTTAGGCCTTAGGGTTTATTGTTTAGGGTTTGTGGTTTAGGCATTAGGGATTTGTGTTTTAGGCTTTTGTGTTTCTGGGGTGGTATATAGGGTTTAGGGTTTTGGGTTTTGGGTTTATGGTTTGTGGGTTTATGGTTTAGGGTTTAGGGTTTAGGGTTTAGGGTTTCTGGTTTTTTGGTTTAGGGTTTACGGTTTATGGTTTAAGGATTATGATTTAAGGTTTTCGGTTTAGGGTTTAGGGTTTATGGTTTAAGATTTAAGGTTTAGGATTTACGGTTTAGGGTTTAGGATTTATGGTTTATGGTTTTGGGTTTATGATTTAGGGTTCAGGGTTTAGGGTTTTGGGTTTAGGGTTTAAGTTTTATGGTTTAGTATTTGTGGTTTATGGTTTATGATTTAGGGTTTAGGGTGTTGGGTTTTGGGTTTAGGGTTTATGGGTTATGGGTTATGGTTTATGGGTTGGGGTTTAGGGTTTAGGGTTTAGGATTTAGAGTTTAGGGTTTATGGTTTATAATTTACGGTTAAGAGTTTATGGTTTATGGTTTTGTGTTTTCAGGTTAGGGTTTAGGGTTTTGGGTTTTGGGTTTATGGTTTAGGGTTGACGGTTTATGGTTTAGGGTTTAGGGTTTAGGGTTTAGGGTTTGGTGTTTATGGCTTAGGATTTAGGGTTTAGGATATGTGTTTCAGGGTTTGGTGTTTGTGGGCTACGGTTTAGGATTTTGGATTTGTAGTTTGTGGTTTAGAGTTTAGGGTTTAGGGTTTATGGTTTAAGGTTTTAGGTTTAGGGTTTGGGGTTTATGGTTTAGGGTTTATGGTTTAGGGTATATAGTTTATGGTTTAGGGTTTTGGGTTTAGGGTTTCGGGTCTAGGGTTTAGGTTATATGGTGTAGGATTTAGGGTTTACGGTTTATGGTGTAGGGTTTAGGGTCTTGGGCTTAGGGTTTATGGTTTACGGCTTAGCTTGTATGGTTTAGGGTTTAGGGTTTATGGTTTCGGGTATAAGGTTTAGGATTATGGTTTATGGTTTTGGGTTTAGGATTTAGGGTTCGGGGTTTGTGGGTTAGGGTTTAGGGTTTAGGCCTTAGGGTTTATGGTTTATGGTTTGTGGTTTAGTATTTAGGGTTTGTGTTTTAGGGTTTTGTGTTTGTGGGGAGGTGTTTAGGATTTAGAGTTTTGGGTTTTGGGTTTATGGTTTAGGGTTAGTGTTCGTGGTTTAGGGATTAGGTTTATGGTTTAGGGTTTAGAGTTTATGATTTATGGTTTATGGTTTTGGATTTAGGGTTTAGGGCTTAGGGTGTACGATTTATGGTTTAGGTTTTATGGTTTAGGATTTATGGTTTATTGTTTAGGGTTTTGGGTTTTGAGTTTAAGGTTTAGGGTTTAGGGTGTAGGGTTTAAGATTTAAGGGGTAGGGTTTAGGGTTTATGGTTTAGGGTTTACAGTTTAGGGTTTAGGGTTTGGTGTTTGCGGGTTAGGGTTTAGGGTTTAGGATTTGGGGTTTAGGAAGTAGGGTTTAGGGTTTAGGGTTTATGGTTTGGAATTTATGGGTTAGGGTTTAGGGTTTTGGGTTATGGGTTTTGGGGTTTAGGGTTTAAGATTTATGGTTTTGGGGTTTTAAGTTAGGGTTCAGTGTTTAGGGTTTTGGGTTCAGGGTTAGGGTTTAGCGTTTAGCTTTTCTGGTTTAGGGATTTAGGTTTATGATTTGGGGTTTTGGGTTTAGAATTTGTGGGTTGGGGTTTAGAGTTTAGGCCTTAGGAGTTATGGTGTAGTGTTTGTGGATTAGGATTTAGTGTTTGTCGGTTTTGTGTTTAGGGTTTTATGTTTGTGTGGTTGTGTTTTGGGTTAAGGGCTTGTGGTTTTGGGTTTATGGTTTAGGGTTTAGGGTTTAGGGTTTTGGGTTTTGGGTTTATGGTTTAGGGTTGAGGGTTTATGGTTTAGGGTTTAGGGTTTAGGGTTTATGGTTTATGGTTTTGGGTTTAGGGCTTAGGGTTTAGGGCGTACGATTTATGGTTTAGGATTTATGGTTTATTGTTTAGGGTTTTGGTTTTGAGTTTAGGGTTTAGGGTTTAGGGTGTAGGGTTTAGGATTTAAGGGGTAGGGTTTAGGGTTTATGGTTTAGGGTTTACAGTTTATGGTTTAGGGTTTGGTGTTTGTGGGTTAGGGTTTAGGGTTTAGGATTTGGGGTTTAGGGGGTAATGTTTAGGGTTTGGGGTTTATGGTTTGGAATTTATGGGTTAGTGTTTATGGTTTTGGGTTTTGGGGTTTAGGGTTTAGGATTTATGGTTTTGGGTTTTTGAGTTAGGGTTCGGTGTTTAGGGTTTTGGGTTCAGGGTTAGGGTTTAGCGTTTAGCTTTTCCGGTTTAGGGATTTAGGTTTATGATTTGGGGTTTTGGGTTTAGAATTTGTGGGTTGGGGTTTAGAGTTTAGGCCTTAGGATTTATGGTGTAGTGTTTGTGGATTAGGGTTTAGTGTTTGTTGATTTTGTGTGTAGGGTTTTATGTTTGTGTGGATGTGTTTAGGGTTTAGGGCTTGTGGTTTCGGGTTTATGGTTTAGGATTTAGGGTTTAAGGTTTTGGGTTTAGGGTCTTGGGTTTTGGGTTTAGGGTTTAGGGTTTAGGGTTTATGGTTTATGGTTTTGGGTTTAGGGCTTATGGTTTAGGGTTTACGATTTATGGTTTAGGTTTTATGGTTTAGGATTTATGGTTTATTAGGGTTTTGGGTTTTGAGTTTAGGGTTTAGGGTTTAGGGTGTAGGGTTTAGGATTTAAGGGGTAGGGTTTAGGGTTTATGGTTTAGGGTTTACAGTTTAGGGTTTAGGGTTTGGTGTTTACAGGTTAGGGTTTTGGGTTTAGGATTTGGAGTTTAGGGGGTAGGGTTTAGGGTTTCGGGTTTATGTTTTGGAATTTATGGGTTAGGGTTTAGGGTTTTGGGTTTTGGGGTTTAGGGTTTAGGATTTATGGTTTTGGGTTTTTGAATTAGGGTTCAGTGTTTAGGGTTTTGGGTTCTGGGTTAGGGTTTAGCGTTTAGCTTTTCTGGTTTAGGGATTTAGGTTTATGATTTGGGGTTTTGGGTTTAGAATTTGTGCGTTGGGGTTTAGAGTTTAGGCCTTAGTATTTATGGTGTAGGGTTTGTGGATTAGGGTTTAGTGTTTGTCGGTTTTGTGTTTAGGGTTTTATGTTTGTGTGGTTGTTTTTAGGGTTTAGGGCTTGTGGTTTCGGGTTTATAGTTTAGGGTTTAGGGTTTAAGGTTTTGGGTTTAGGGTTTTGGGTTTTGGGTTTAGGGTTTAGGGTTTAGGGTTTATGGTTTATGGTTTTGGGTTTAGGGCTTAGGGTTTAGGGTGTACGATTTATGGTTTAGGTTTTATGGTTTAGGATTTATGGTTTATTGTTTAGGGTTTTGGGTTTTGAGTTTAGGGTTTAGGGTGTAGGGTTTAGGATTTAAGGGTAGGGTTTAGGATTTATGGTTTAGGGTTTATAGTTTAGGGTTTAGGGTTTGGTGTTTGCGGGTTAGGGTTTAGGGTTTAGGATTTGGGGTTTAGGGGGTAGGGTTTAGGGTTTAGGGTTTAGGTTTATGGTTTGGAATTTATGGGTTAGGTTTTAGGGTTTTGGGTTTTGGGGTTTAGGGTTTAGGATTTATGGTTTTGGGTTTTTGAGTTAGGGTTCAGTGTTTAGGGTTTTGGGTTTAGGGTTAGGGTTTAGCGTTTAGCTTTTCTGGTTTAGGGATTCAAGTTTATGATTTGGGGTTTTGGGTTTAGAATTTGTGGGTTTGTGTTTAGAGTTTAGGCCTTAGCATTTATGGTGTAGGGTTTGTGGCTTAGGGTTTAGTGTTTGTCGGTTTTGTGTTTAGGGTTTTACGTTTTGTGGTTGTGTTTAGGGTTTAGGGCTTGTGGTTTCGGGTTTATGGTTTAGCATTTAGGGTTTAAGGTTTTGGGTTTAGGGTTTTGGGTTTTGGGTTTAGGGTTTAGGGTTTAGGGTTTATGGTTTAGGGTTTAGGGTTTATGGATTTGGGTTTTGGGTTTAGGGTTTATGGTGTAGGGTTTAGCGTTTATGGTTTAGGGTTTGATATTTATGAGTTAGGGTTTAGGGTGTTGGGTTTTGGGTTTATGGTTTAGGGTTTCGTGTTTAGGGTTTCGGGTTTATGGTTTATCCTTTAGGGTTTAGTGTTTATGGTTTAGAGTTTAGGGTTTAGTATTTACGGTTTAGGTTTTAAGTTGTATGGTTTATGGTTTAAGGTTTATGGTTAATGATTTAGGGTTTAGGTTTTAGGGTTTATGGTTTATGCATTTGGGTTTATGATTTAGGGTTTAAGGTTTAGGGTTTAGGGTTTAGGGTTTACAGTTGTGTGTTTAGGTTTTATGGATTAGGATTTAGCGTTTATTGTTTGGGGTTTATGTTAAGGGTTTATTGTTTGGGATTTAGGGTTTTGGGTTGGGTATTTGTGGGTTGGGGTTTAGGGTTTATGGTTTACGGTTTGTGGATTAGGGTATAGGGCTTTGGGTTTTGGGTTTTGGGTTTAGGGTTTATGGTTTATGGTTTAGGGTTTTGGGTTTATGGTTTTGGGTTTTGGGTTTAGTGTTTTGGGTTTATGGTTTAGGCTTTTGGGTTTGGGGTTTAGGGCTTAGGGTTTAGGGTTTGTTATTTATGGTTTAGATTTTATTGTTTAGGTTTTAGGGTTTAGGGTTTAGGGTTTAGGGTTTAAGGTTTATGGTTTATGGTTTAGGTTTTATTGTTTAGGGTTTAGGGTTTGGGGTATAGGGTTTAGGCTTTATGTTGTGTGGTTTACGGTTTAGGCCTTAGGGATTATAGTGTAAGTTGTGGGGTTTAGTGTTCAGGGTTTATGCTTTAGCGTTTATGGTTTATGGTTTAGGGTTTAGGATTTAGGGTTTATGATTTAGGGTTTATGGTTTCGGATTTAGTGTTTAGGCCTTAGGGTTTATTGTTTAGGGTTTGTGGTTTAGGCATTAGGGATTTGTGTTTTAGGGTTTTGTGTTTCTGGGGTGGTATATAGGGTTTAGGGTTTTGGGTTTTGGGTTTTGGGTTTAGGGTTTATGGTTTGTGGGTTTATGGTTTAGGGTTTATGGTTTAGGGTTTAGGGTTTAGGGTTTTTAATTTTCGGTTAATAGTTTATGGTTTATGGTTTTGTGTTTTTAGGTTAGGGTTTAGGGTTTTGGTTTTTGGGTTTATGGTTTAGGGTTTAGGGTTTAGGGTTTAGGGTTTGGTGTTTATGGGTTAGGATTTAGGGTTTAGGATATGTGTTTCAGGGTTTGGTGTTTGTGGGTTGGGGTTTAGGATTTTGGATTTGTAGTTTGTGGTTTAGAGTTTAGGGTTTAGGGTTTGGGGTTTCGGGTTTAGGGTTTAGGGTTAAGGGTTAACGATTTAGGTTTTATTGTTTATGTTTTAGGGTTTGGGGTTTAGTGTTTAGGGTTTAGGGTTTATGGTTTATGGTTTAGTTTTTATTGTTTAGGGTTTAAGCCTTAGGGATTATAGTATAAGGTGTGGGGTTTAGTGTTTAGAGTTTATGGTTTTTGATTTTTGGTTTAGGGTTTAGGGTTTATGGTTTGGGGTTTAGGGGTTAGGCCCTAGGGTTAATGGTTTAGGGTTTGTGGTTTAGGGATTAGGATTTGTGTATTAGGGTTTTGTGTTTGTGGGGTGGTGTTTAGGGTTTAAGGTTTTTCATTTTGGGTTTTGGGATTTGCATTTAGGATTTAGGGTTTTTGATTTAGGGTTTAGGGTTTAGGTTTATGGTTTATGCTTTAGGGTTTTGGGTTTAGGGTTTAGGGTTTAGGTTTATGGTTTAGGGTTTACGGTTTACGGTTTATGGTTTATGGTTTAAGGCTTAGGGTTTAGGATTTATGGTTTATGGTTTAGGGATTATGATTTAGTGCTAAGGGTTTAGGGTTTGGGGTTTAGGGTTTGGTATGTATGGGTTAGGATTTAGTGTTTAGGATTTGTGTTTTACGGTTTGCTGTTTGTGGGTTGCGTTTTAGCGTTAAGGGTTTGTGGTTTAGGGTTTGTAGTTTATCGTTTAGGGTTTGGGAGTTAGGTTTTGGGGTTTAGGGTTTATGGTTTAGGTTTTATTGTATAAGTTTTAGGGTTTGGGGTTTAAGATTTTAGGTTTATGGTTTATGGTTTAGGTTTTATTGTTTAGGGTTTGGGTTTGTGGTTTAGGGTTTGTGTTTAGGGTTTATAGTTTATGGTTTAGGGTTTATGGTTTATGGATTAGGGTTTATGGTTTATGGTTTAGGGTTTAGGGTTTACGGTTTAAGGTAATGATTCATGGTTTATGGTTTATGGTTTATGGTTTAGGGTTTAGGGCTTATGGTTTGGTGTTTGTGGTTTAGTGTTTAGGGTTTAGGGTTTATGGTTTAGGATTTAAGGTTTATGGTTTAGGGTTTTAGGTTTAGGGTTTAGGGTTTAAGGTTTAAGGTTTAGGGTTAATGGTTTAGTGTATATCGTTTATGGTTTAGGATTTTGGGTTTAGGGTTTAGGGTATGGGGTTTAGGTTATATAGTGTAGGATTTAGGGTTTATGGTTTATGGTATTGGGTTTGGGGTTTAGGATTTATGGTTTATGGATTTGGGTTTATGGTTTAGGGTTTAGGGTCTTGGGTTTAGGGTTTATGGTTTACGGCTTAGGTTTTATGGTTTAGGGTTTAGGATTTATGCTTTAGGGATTAAGGTTTAGGGATTAGGGTTTATGGTTTGGGGGTTAGGGTTTAGGGTTTATGCCTTAGTGTTTATGGTTTAGGTTTTGTTGTTTAAGGTTTAGGGTTTGTGTTTTAGGGTTTTGTGTTTATGGGTTGGTGTTTAGGGTTTAGGGTTTCGGGTTTTGTGTTTATGGTTTAGGGTTTATGGTTTAGGGTTTTGGGTTCGTGGTTTAGGGATTAGGGATTATGGTTTAGGGTTTAGGGTTTATGGTTTATGGTTTAGGGTTTTCGGTTTAGGGTTTATGGTTTATGGTTTAGGGTTTTCGGTTTAGGGTTTATGGTTTAGGATTTATGGTTTATTGTTTAGGGTTTTGGGTTCTATGTTTAGGGTTTAGGATTTAGGGTGTAGGATTTGGGGTTTAGGGAGTAGGGTTTAGGGTGTAGGGTTTGGGGTTTAGGGAGTAGGGTTTAGGGTTTAGGGTTTAAGGTTTGTTGTTTGCAGGTTAGGATTTAGGGTTTAGGATTTGGGGTTTGGGGGGTATGGCTTAGGGTTTATGGTTTAGGGTTTAGGGTTTAGGGTTTGGAATTCTCGATTTAGGGTTTAGGGTTTCTAGTTTTGGAGTTTAGGGTTTAGAGTTTAGGGTTTAGGATTTATGGTTTTGGGTTTTTTTATTTAAGGTTCAGGGTTTAGGGTTTTGGGTTCCGGTTTAGGGTTTAGGGTTTAGGTTTTATGGTTTAGGGATTTATGTTTATAGTTTGGGGTTTAGGGTTTAGAGTTTGTGGGTTGGGGTTTATAGTTTAGGCCTTAGGAGTTATGGTTTAGGGTTGGTGGATTAGGGTTTAGTGTTTAGGGTTTGTGTTTTAGGGTTTTGTGTTTGTGGGGTTTGTGTTTAGGGTTTAGGGTTTTGGGTTTTGGGTTTATGATTTAGGGTTTATGGTTTAGGGTTTTGGGTTCGTGGTTTAGGAATTAGGGTTTATGATTTAGGGTTTAGGGTTTATGGTTTAGGGTTTAGGGTTTTCGGTTTATGGTTTATGGTTTAGGGATTACGGTTTAGGGTTTGGGTTTTATGGTTTAGGATTTATGGTTTATTGTTTTGGGTTTTGGGTTCTGAGTTTAGGGTTTATGATTTAGAGGGTAGGGTTTGGGGTTTAGGGAGTAGGGTTTAGGGTTTAGGGTTTAAGGTTTGTTGTTTGCGGGTTAGGATTTAGGGTTTAGGATTTGGGGTTTAGGGTGTATGGTTTAGGGTTTATGGTTTAGGGTTTAGGGTTTAGGGATTAGGGTTTGGAATTTTCGGTTTAGGGTTTAGGGTTTCTGGTTTTGGAGTTTAGGGTTTAGGATTTATGGTTTTGGGTTTTTTATTTAAAGCTCAGGGTTTAGGGTTTTGGGTTCCGATTTTGGGTTTAGGGTTTAGGTTTTATGGTTTAGGGATTTAGGTTTATAGTTTGGGGTTTAGGGTTTAGAGTTTGTGGGTTGGGGTTTATAGTTTAGGCCTTAGGATTTATGGTTCAGGGTTGGTGGATTAGGGTTTAGTGTTTAGGGTTTGTGTTTTAGGGTTTTGTGTTTTAGGGTTTTGTGTTTGTGGGGTTGTGTTTAGGGTTTAGGGTTTTGGATTTTGGGTTTATGGTTTAGGGTTTCGGGTTCGTGGTTTAGGGATTAGGGTTTATGGTTTAGGGTTTAGGGTTTATGGTTTAGGCTTTAGTGTTTTCGGTTTATGGTTTATGGTTTAGGGATTACGGTTTAGGGTTTAGGTTTTATGGTTTAGGATTTATGGTTTATTATTTAGGGTTTTGGGTTCTGAGTTTAGGGTTTAGGGTTTAGAGGATAGGGTTTGGGGTTTAGGGAGTAGGGTTTAGGGTTTAGGGTTTAAGGTTTGTTGTTTGCGGGTTAGGATTTAAGGTTTAGGATTTGGGGTTTAGGGGGTATGGTTTGGGGTTTATGGTTTAGGGTTTAGGATTTAGGGTTAGGGTTTGGAATTTTCAGTTTAGGGTTTAGGGTTTCTGGTTTTGGAGTTTAGGGTTTAGAGTTTTGGGTTTAGGATTTATGGTTTTGGGTTTTTTATTTAAAGTTCAGGGTTTAGGGTTTTGGGTTTCGGTTTTGGGTTTAGGGTTTAGGTTTTATGGTTTAGGAATTTAGGTTTATAGTTTGGGGTTTAGGGTTTAGAGTTTGTGGGTTGGGGTTTATAGTTTAGGCCTTAGGATTTATGGTTTAGGGTTGGTGGATTAGGGTTTAGTGTTTAGGGTTTGTGTTTTAGGGTTTTGTGTTTTAGGGTTTTGTGTTTATGGGGTTGTGTTTAGGGTTTAGGGTTTTGGATTTTGGGTTTATGGTTTAGGGTTTCGGGTTCGTGGTTTAGGGATTAGGGTTTATGGTTTAGGGTTTAGGGTTTATGGTTTAGGCTTTAGTGTTTTTGGTTTATGGTTTATGGTTTAGGGATTACGGTTTAGGGTTTAGGTTTTATGGTTTAGGATTTATGGTTTATTATTTAGGGTTTTGGGTTCTGAGTTTAGGGTTTAGGGTTTAGAGGGTAGGGTTTGGGGTTTAGGGAGTTGGGTTTAGGGTTTAGGGTTTAAGGTTTGTTGTTTGCGGGTTAGGATTTAAGGTTTAGGATTTGGGGTTTAGGGGGTATGGTTTGGGGTTTATGGTTTATGGTTTGGGGTTTATGGTTTATGGTTTGGAATTTTCGGTTTAGGGTTTAGGGTTTCTGGTTTTGGAGTTTAGGGTTTAGAGTTTTGGGTTTAGGATTTATGGTTTTGGGTTTTTTATTTAAAGTTCAGGGTTTAGGTTTTTGGTTTTGGTTTTGGGTTTAGGGTTTAGGTTTTATGGTTTAGGAATTTAGGTTTATAGTTTAGGGTTTAGGGTTTAGAGTTTGTGGGTTGGGGTTTATAGTTTAGGCCTTAGGATTTATGGTTTAGGGTTGGTGGATTAGGGTTTATTGTTTAGGGTTTGTGTTTTAGGGTTTTGTGTTTGTGGGATTGTGTTTAGGGTTTAGAGCTTGTGGTTTTGGGTTTAGGGTTTAGGGTTTAGGGATTAAGGTCTTGGGTTTAGAATTTAGGGTTTTGGGTTTTGGGTTTAGAGTTTAGGGTTTAGGGTTTATGGTTTATGGTTTTGGATTTTGGGTTTAAGGTTTAGGGTTTATAGTTTATGGGTTTAGGTTTTGGGTTTAGGATTTAGGGTTTATGGTGTATGGTTTAGGGTTTAGGGTTTAGGGTTTGGTGTTTACGGGTTAGGGTTTGAGGTTTTGGGTTTTGGGTTTATGGTTTAGGGTTTCGGGTTCGGGTTTAGGGTTTCGGGTTTAGGGTTTAGTGATTCGCGGATAATTTATACGCTTTTTGGCATTGATTTTACATAGTTTTTAGTATGTTTTAGTCACTTTTTAATATATTTTTATTAGTTTTTATGCAAAAATCACATTTCTAGACTTTACTATGAGTTTGTGTGTCTTTCTGTGATTTCAGGTAGTTTCTGGCTGAAATTTAGGGACCTGGCAAAAATCTGATTCTGATGCTGAAAAAGGACTGCAGATGCTGTTGGATTCTGACCTCCCTACAGTCGAAATAGATTTTCTGGAGCTACGGAAGCCCAATTGGCGCGCTCTCAATTTCGTTGAAAAGTAGACATCTTGGGCTTTTCAGCAATATATAATAGTCTATACTTTGCCCGAGTTTTGATGACGCAAACTGGCGTTTAACGCCAACTTTCTACCCTATTCTAGTGTTAAACGCTAGAACTGGCATAAAAGCTGGAGTTAAACGCCCAAACTGGCACAAAAGCTGGAGTTAAATGCCAGGAATAGCCTATGCACGTGAAATCTTCATTGCTCAGCCCAAACACACACCAAGTGGGCCCCAGAAGTGGATTTCTGCAATATCTATCTTAGCTTACTCATTTTCTGTAAACCTAGGTTACTAGTTGAGTATAAAAACTACTTTTAGAGATTCATTCAGTACCTCATGACATTTTACATCTGAATTTGTATCTTTGACGGCATGAGTCTCTAAACCCCATGGTTGGGGGTGAGGAGCTCTGCTATGTCTCAATGAATTAATGCAATTACTTATGTTTTTTATTCAATCACGCTTGTTTCGATTCTAAGATATTCATTCGCACTTCAACATGATGAATGTGATGATCCGTGACACTCATCACTATTCTCAACTTATGAACGCGTGCCTGACAACCACCTCCGTTCTATCTTAGATTGAGTGTGTATCTCTTAGGTTCCTGGTTCACGAGTTTGATTGCTTCTCCTGACAACAGAGTGTTCAAATCCGTGAAACCAGAGTATTCGTGGTATAAGCTAGAATCAATTGGCAGCACTCTTGGGACCCAGAAAGTCTAAACCTTGTCTGTGGTATTCCGAGTAGGATCTGGGAAGGGGTGACTGTGACGAGCTTCAAACTCACAAATACCGAGTGCAGTGACAGTGTGCAAAAGGATCAATGGATTCTATTCCAGCATGAGTGAGAACCGACAGATGATTAGCCATGCAGGAAACCGTAGAGGACTGATGCGGCAGAAATTGGTGAATTAAAAATTATTAAAATATATACGTTGCAAGTATATTTCTTAATTCACCAGAAATTCACTTATCAATTTAGAAAAGGTGTCACAGAAATTTAAATTTAAAATACTGGGAGTATGAATCCCAGGTCGTCTCCCAACGAGTTGCAGAAAAGTGTGCTATTTTATTAATCAGATGTTTTCAAAAAGGTTTGAGTTGAGTAAACAGGGAATTAAATTGGAGAATTTGAATAATGTAAATAAAAGCCTTTACTAGGAGTTGATTAGTTGGAAGCCCCATTAATGTTGGGGAACTCTCTAGATTGATTGATAATTAAAGGTTATCCTGTTTAGTTATCTCTTACTAGGTAAGGGAAAGTCAAACAAGTTAGAATGCTATGTCCGTTCACAAGTTGCAACCCACTTAATTAAAAGGGATTGGTGTTAGTGACTAGAGGACAATCCAACACTAAACCCAATTACAATCTTTCTTTTAAGCCTTCTAACTCAAGGGTTCCTTTCAATCAACTCCCCATCAAGTTAGGGAACTACTCGCTCATTGAGAATGTAAAATTCATAACATGTGAAAAGGAATTAAAGAAAGACATTGTAAATAAAAACCAAAATAATCAATTAAAAATGAAAGTAATCCTTGTATTAAATAATCCTAAAAATATTCCAAATGGTAAAATTAACAAAGCAAAGGACATGGAAGAGTAAAGCCAAGTAAAGAAAACGAACTAGAATGATGAAGTCTTGATGAGGTAATAACTCTTATCAGTATCCCAATGCAAAAAGTGATAGAAAAATAAAAATCCTAAAGACCATGAATGTAGAGAGAAAAAAACCTAGAGGAGGAGTAAAAACTAGATCTAAAACTAAAACTGTGTAGAATGAATTGTTGTTCCTGGTTTCTGCATGTTCTCTGGCTCTAGTCTGCTGTTCTGGGCCGAAAACTGGGTCAAAATAGGGCCCGGAATTGCCCCCAGCGAATTCTGCAGATTATGCAGATCGCGCACGTCACGCGATCGCGTCATCCATGCAGACGCGTCATTCGCGTTTTTCCTTGCCACGCGTTCGCGTCGTCTACGCCTCCGCGTCACTTGTGCTTTTCCATTCCGCGCGGTCGCGTGAGCCATGCGGCCGCGTCACTTCTCGCTGGTTGTCTCCTCAATTTCTTGTGTTCCTTCCATTTTTTGTTAGCTTCCTTTCCACTCTCCAGCTCATCCATGCCCTATAAAGCCTGAAACACTTAACACACAGATTACGGCATCGAATGGGATCAAGGAGAACTAAAATGCATAATAAAAAAGTCTCTAGGAAGCAGTTTTCAACCATGTAATAATTTCAGGAAGGAAATATAAATGCATGCTAAATTAATGTATAAGTGGGTAAGGATCATGATAAAACCACGCAATTAAACACAATATAAACCTTAAAATAGTGGTTTATCAAGGACCTTTTTCACTGAGAGGACGGATGGTAGCCATTGACAACGGTGATCCACCAACATACAGCTTGCCATGGAAGGAACCTTGCGTGCGTGAAGAAGACAACAGTAGGAAAGCAGAGATTCAGAAGACAGAGCATCACCAAAACCTCAACTTGTTCCTCATTGCTGAATCACAAGTACTTTTTATTCCATGTTATTTACTCTCCATAAACAAAATCATTTTTATCATTAATCTCTTGACTAAGAGTTACAAGATAACCAAAGCCTGCTTCAAGCCGACAATCTCCGTGGGATCGACCCTTACTCACGTAAGGTATTACTGGGATGACCCATTGCACTTGCTGGTTAGCTGCACGAAGTTGTGTATTACGATTTCGTGTACCATGTTTTTGGCGCCATTGCCGGGGATTGTTTGAGTTTGAACAACTGATGGTTTATTTTGTTACTTAAATTAGGAAAAATTTGTCTTTTTGGTTTAGAGTCTTTTACTTTCTTTTCAAAAAATAAATATAATAATTAAAACCTTTTTCAAAAATAGTTTTTCTCTGTTTAATCCTTGCATTTGTTGAATGTGTCTATATTCTTGTGAATAGTTGCTCCTTTAAGTCTTCCTTTCTAAAATCTTTTTGAAAATAATTTTTCTTTGTTTAAATCTTGCTTCAATTTTTAAGTTTAGTGTTTTCTTGTTAATTTTCTGGTGTTTAAATAATTTTTCTTGTTTAAATCTTGTTAATTTTTCTTTTTAATCTTTTTTCAAGAAAATACTTTTTCTTTCATAACTCAGTTGGTTAGAGCGTTGGCTTATGTTTTTGGTATCTTCTTTTCAAAAATAATTTTTCTTTGATTGACTCTTGTGTCAAATTTTAAGTTTGGTGTTCTTTCTTGTTAATTTTTCTTTAGTTTTCAAAAATTTTATTTTGGTTTTCTAAAAATTTTAAGGTTGGTTTTCTTTCTTTTTATGTTCTTGAGTCTTTTAATTTTGTTCTTGTTGTTCTTGTGAGTCTTCAAAGTGTTCTTGAGTCTTCTTTGTGTTTTGATCTTAAAATTTTTAAGTTTGGTGCTCCTTGGTGTTTTCCCTCCAAATTTTCGAAAGCAAGGAGCATTAGATCTAAAAATCTTTAAGTCTTGTGTCCTTTGTGTGTTTTCTCTTTCCTCATTAAATTCAAAAATATCTTTTCTCTTAATTTTAATTGAATTTTCGAAATTACCTTTAAAAAATTCAGATTTTTATTTTAAAATTTCAAAATTTAAATCTTTTTCAAAAATCATACATTTTTCAAAACCTTATCTTATCTTTTCTAATCTCAAATTTTAAAATCATACTTTTTTCAAATATTTTATTTTATCTTGTTTTATTTTCTTATAAGTATCTTTAATTTTAAGACATATCTTTTTCAAAACTTACTAACCACTTTCTCTCTGCTCAATTTACGAAATCCAAAATTTTTCAAATCTTTTTAATTAATTAATCATTTCAGTTTTCGAATTTATTTTCCTTTTCTTTTAGTTTTCAAAACTTATATTCTATTTTCCAATTATTTTATTTTATTTTCTTTTAATTCGGTTTATCATTAAAAAAAATAAAAAAATAATAAAAAACAAAAATATATTTTATTCGCAATCCATATCATCTCCCTTTCTCCATCATGGACCTAAGTGGAAGTGAACAGTTCAGAAGAACTCTGGGGTCATATGCTAACCCCACTACTGTTGCATACGGGAGTAGTATTTGTATACCGTCCATCAGAGCCAGTAGTTTTTAGTTAAATCCTCAACCCATTATCATGGTGCAGCAAAATTGCTAGTATTCCGGTCTTCCACAAGAAGAACCTACTGAGTTTCTGGCACAGTTCTTACAAATTGCTGACACAGTACGTGATAAGGAAGTGGATTAGGATGTTTACAGATTATTGCTGTTTCCATTTGTTGTAAAAGACCAAGCTAAGAGGTGGTTAAATAACCAACCCAAAGCCAGCATAAGAACATGGAAATAGTTGTCAGACAAATTCATGAATTAATATTTCCCTCCAAAAAAGATGACACAACTAAGGCTGGACATCCAATGCTTTAAACAAGAGGATCATGAATCTCTTTATGATGCTTAGGAGAGGTACAGAGAGATGCTAAGGAAATGCCCCTCTGAAATGTTTTTAGAGTGGATACAGTTAGACATCTTCTACTACGGGCTTACAGAAAAAGCTCAGATATCTCTAGACCACTCAGTTGGTGGATCTATACACATGAGAAAAACAATTGAAGAGGCTTAAGAGCTCATAGATACGATTGGTAGAAATCAGCATCTGTACTTAAGTAATGAGTCCTCCATGAAAGAAGAGGCTATAGCAGTATCCACTGACCTTAGTCCTCAGGAACAAGTTGTTGAACTCAATTAGCAACTATCTTCCATAACAAAACAGTTAGCAGAATTTAAGGAGATGCTACAAGAAACCAGAAATGATAATCAGAATATGGAAAGACAATTGGATTAGAGAAAATAGCAGTTATCAAAATAGATAACAGAAGAGTGCCAAGTAGTTCAATTACGAAGTTGAAAAATATTAAATACCTCAACCCAAAGTAGCAGAAAGCCAAGAATGGAATATCTGACAGAGAATGAGCAAACCACCGCCCAAAATCCCTCTGAGGACAGTAAAGGCCCAAAGAGGAAAAATTCTGGCGTTCAAACGCCAGAAAAGGGTGAGAAACTGGCGTTAAACGCCTAGTGGATGCCTAAATCTGGCGTTCAAATGCCAGAAAAGGGTGAGAATCTGGCGTTAAACGCCCATTCAGCTCCCATTCCTGGCATTCAAATGCCAAAGGGGGGTCAGACACTTGCAAGGGCTGATAATAACCCCCTTAAGTAGGCTACTCCAACCACCTCTGTAGGAAATAAACCTGCAGCAACTAAGGTTGAAGAGTATAAAGCCAAGATGCCTTATCCTAAAAAACTCTGCCAAGCAGAATAGGATAAACAATTTGCCTGCTTTGTAGACTATCTCTGGACTCTTAAAAAAAAGATTTTGTTTGTAGAGGCACTTGAGCAAATACACTCTTATGCTAAGTTATTGAAAGAGATCTTAAGTCATAAGAAGGATTAGAGGAAAACTGAAAAAGTCTTCCTCACTGAAGAATGCAGTGCAGTCATTCTAAAAAGCTTACCAGAGAAGCTTAAGGATCCCGGAAGCTTTACAATACCATGCACATTAGAGGGTGCTTGTACCAAGACAGCTCTATGTGATCTTGGGACAAGTATCAACCTAATTCCTGCATCCACTATCAGAAAGCTTGGCTTGACTGAAGAGGTCAAACCAACCCGAATCTGTCTTTAACTTGCTGATGGCTAAATTAAATATCCATCAGGCATAATTGAGGACATGATTGTCAAGGTTGGGCCATTTGCCTTTCCCACTGACTTTGTAGTGCTGGAAATAGAGGAGCACAAGAGTGCAACTCTCATTCTAGGAAGACCTTTCATAGCAACTGGACGAACCCTCATTGACGTCCAAAAATGGGAAGTGACCCTGAGAGTCAATGAGGATGAGTTTAAGTTGAATGTTGTCAAAGATATGCAGCATCCAGACACATCAGAAGACTGCATGAGCGTTGATATTATTGATTCTTTGTTAGAGGAGATCAATATGGCTGAGAGTCTCGAATCAGAGCTAGAGGACATCTTTAAAGATGTTCAGCCTGATCTGGAGGAACCAGAGGAAATAAAAGAACCTCTGAAAACTCCTCCAAGAAAGGAGAAACCTCCTAAACCCGAGCTCAAACCACTACCACCATCCCTGAAATATGCATTTCTGGGAGAATGTGACACTTTTCCTGTAATCATATGCTCTACTTTAAAGCCACAGGAAGAGAAAGCACTAATTCAGGTGCTAAGGACACACAAGACAGCTCTTGGGTGGTCCATAAGTGATCTTAAGGGCATTAGCCCAGCCAGATGCATGCATAAGATCCTATTGGAGGATAATGCTAAGCCAACCACAGAGGCGGCTGAATCCAACCATGAAGGAGGTGGTGCAGAAAGAGGTCACTAAGTTACTAGAGGCTGGAATTATTTATCCTATTTCTGATAGCTCCTGGGTAAGCCCTGTCCAAGTTGTGCCCAAGAAGGGAGGCATGACAGTGGTTCATAATGAAAAGAATGAACTGGTTCCTATAAGAACAGTTACATGGTGGCACATGTGTATTGACTATAGAAGGCTCAATACAGTCACCAGAAAGGACCATTTTCCTTTACCATTCATAGACCAAATGCTAGAGAGACTAGTAGGTCATGATTACTACTACTTTTTGGATGGCTATTCAGGTTACAACCAAATTGCAGTAGATCTTCAAGACCAAGAGAAAACAGCATTCACATGTCCATCTGGAGTATTTGCCTACAGAAGGATGCCATTTGGTCTGTGCAATGTATCTGCAACCTTTCAGAGGTGCATGCTCTCTATCTTCTTTGATATGGTCGAGAAATTTCTGGAAGTTTTCATGGATGACTTCTTAGTATTTTGAGACTCATTCAGCTCCTGTCTTGACCATCTAGCACTTGTTCTAAAAAGGTGCCAAAAGACTAACCTGGTATTAAACTGGGAGAAATGTCACTTTATGGTGACTGAAGGAATTGTCCTTGGGCACAAAATTTTGAACAAGGGGATAGAGGTGGATCAAGCTAAAGTAGAGGTGATTGAAAAATTACCACCACCTACCAATGTTATAGCAATTAGAAGTTTTCTGGGGCATGCAGGATTCTATAGGAGGTTTATAAATTATTTTTCAAAAATTGTAAAACCTCTAAGCAATCTGCTCACTGTTGATACATCATTTGCCCTTGACAAAGAGTGTCTGTAGGCCTTTGAGACCCTAAAAGCTAAGCTGGACACAACACCAGTCATTTCTGCACCAGACTATACTTTACCATTTGAACTAATCTGTGATGCCAGTGACCATTCCATTAGTACAGTACTGGGACAGAGACATGAGAAGCTTCTGCATGTTATTTAATATGCTAGCTGTGTTTTAAATGTCACACAGAAGAATTATACAACCACAGAAAAGGAGTTTCTTGCAGTGGTTTTTGCCATTGACAAGTTCAGATCCTATTTAGTAGGATCAAAAGTGATTGTGTACACTGACCATGCTGCTCTTAAATATCTACTCACAAAGCAGGATTCAAAACCCAGGCTTATAAGATGGGTGTTGCTTCTGCAAGAGTTTGATATAGAAATAAGAGACAGAAAAGGGACAGAGAACTAAGTAGCTGATCACCTGTCCCGGATAGACCAAGTAGCAGGAGCGTCCCTCCCTCCTACTGAGATCTCTGAAACCTTCCCGGATGAGCAATTGTTTGCCATTCAGGAAGCTCCATAGTTTGCAGACATTGCAAACTACAAAGCTCAGTAATGTCAAGCTATTGACAGTAAAGATGCGCTTATTGGGAGGCAACCCAATCTTATTTATCTATGTTAATTACTTTCTCATTTCATTTTCCATTGTTATTTTATGTTTTCTTTAGGTTGATGATCATGTGGAGTCACAAAAACAACTGCAAAAATCAAAGCAAAGTCAAAAACAGCATTAGAAACAGCACACCTTGGAGGATGAGCTTACTACCGTCTAAATGCCAGTAAGAGTAGCAGAATGGGTGTTAAACGCCTAGTCTGGTACCATTCTAGGTGTTTAATACCAGAAAGAAGCACCAGACTAGCGTTTAACGCCAGAAACAGGCTACAGCTTGGCATTAAACGCCAGGAAAGGTATAAAAGCTGGCATTCAATGCCAGAAACAGGCAACAGTTTAGCGTTAAATGCCAGTATTGTATATAGAGGGCGTTTACACGCCTAAATGGTGTAGGGATGAGAAATCCTTGACACTTCAGGATCTGTGGACCCCACAGGATCCCTACCTACTCTACCTCTCTCTCTCTCCCTCACACATCCCTATAACACTCTACCCGAAACACCACTCACCTATCAAATCCTATCTTCTTCCCTATATTTTCTTCACCAATCACCTCCATCCCTCTTCCCCAAAATCCCCACCTACCTCACTTTTCAAATTCAAACACATAACCAACACTACTTCTACCCCTTGGCCGAACCACATACCACTCTCCATCGCCTCCATTTTCTTCTTCTCCCCCTTCTTTCTTTCTTCTTTTGCTTGAGGACAAGCAAACCTTTTAAGTTTGGTGTGGAAAAAGTATTGCTTTTTTTTCCATAATCATTTTGGCACCTAAGGCCGGAGAAACCTTTAGAAAGAGAAAAAGGAAGGCAGTTGCTTCCACCTCCGAGTCATGAGAGATGGAGAGGTTCATCTCAAGGGCCCTTATAGTTCAGTGGTAGAGAATTTGACTGCAGATCAAAGAGCCATGAGGGAAGAGCAACAAAGGCAAGGAAGAAACATAGAGGAGCAGAAGCACTCCATAGGATCTTCAAGAAGAAGAACTAGCCGCCATCACTAAGGTGGACCCGTTCTTTAATCTCCTTGTTCTTATTTTTCTATTTTTCGATTTTTATGCTTATATTTGACTATATTTTTATCTTCATTACATGATCATTAGTATGTATCGTCTATGCCTTAAAGCTATGAATAACTTTATGAATCCTTCACCTCTCTTAAATGAAAAATGTTCCTAATTACAAAAGAACAAGAAGTACATGAATTTCAATTTTTATCTTGAAATTAGTTTAATTATTTTGATGTGGTGGCAACATTTTTTGTTTTCTAGATGAATGCTTGAACAGTGCATATTTTTTATAGTGAAGTTTATGAATGGTAAAATTGTTGGCTCTTGAAAGAATGATAGAAAAAGGAGAAATGTTGTTGATAATCTGAAAAATCATAAAATTGATTCTTGATGCAAAAAAAAAGCAGTGAAAAGGAAAAGCTTGAGAAAAAAATATAAATGGCAAAAAAAAGAAAGAAAAAAAGAAAGAAAGGAAGCAAGCAGAAAAAGCCAATAGCCCTTTAAACCAAAAGGAAAGGGTAAAAAGGATCCAAGGCTTTGAGCATTAATGGATAGGAGGGCGCAAATGAATAAAATCCTGGCCTAAGCGGCTAAATCAAGTTGTCCCTACCCATATGCTTGTGGCATGAAGGTCCAAGTGAGAAGCTTGAGACTGAGTGGTTAAAGTCGTGATCCAAAGCAAAAAGAGTGTGCTTAAGAACTCTGGACACCTCTAACTGGGGACTTTAGCAAAGCTGAGTCACAATCTGAAAAGGTTCACCCAGTTATGTGTCTGTGGCATTTATGTATCCGGTGGTAATACTGGAAAACAAAGTGCTTAGGGCGACGTTCAAGACTCATAAAGTAGCTGTGTTCAAGAATCAACATACTAAACTAGGACAATCAATAATGCTATCTGAATTTTGAGTTCCTATGGATGCCAATCATTCTGAACTTCAAAGGATAAAGTGAGATGCCAAAATTGCTCAGAAGCAAAAAGCTACTAGCCCCGCTCATCTAATTCGAACTAAGTTTCATTGATATTTTGAGATGTATAGTATATTCTCTTATTTTTATCCTATTTTGTTTTCAATTGCTTGGGGACAAGCAACAATTTAAGTTTGGTGTTGTGATGAGCGGATAATTTATACGCTTTTTGGCATTGTTTTTACATAGTTTTTAGTATGTTTTATTCACTTTTTATTATTTTTTATTAGTTTTTATGCAAAAATCACATTTCTAGACTTTACTATGAGTTTGTGTGTTTTTATGTGATTTCAGGTATTTTCTGGCTGAAATTTAGGCACCTGAGCAAAAATCTGATTAAGAGGCTGAAAAAGGACTGCAGATGTTGTTGGATTCTGACCTCCCTGCACTCGAAATGGATTTTCTAGAGCTACAAAAGCCTAATTGGCACGCTCTTAATTGTGTTGGAAAGTAGATATATTGGGCTTTCCAGCAATATATAATAGTCCATACTTTGCCCGAGTTTTGATGACACAAATTGGCGTTTTTGTGCTAAGAACACAAGCTTGTGAGATTTGAGCCTAATGGTGTGGTTACATCTTATAACCACTTATTTTTCCTTCTTGTGTGCATTATTTTCTTTCTATGATTGTAATCTTTGATTTGTTTGATTCTTTATGTCCATTATTTTGTGTATACATGCATTTATGTGATTGAGGCCATCATTTCATTAGTTCACTTACCCAAATGGCCTTGCAAAATTTAAGAAAATGCACAAAAATCCTAAAAACCTAAAAAATGAAATATAAAAGTGTTGGAATTAGAAATTTGTCACCCAAAATCGCCGATTGGTCGGACGACCTCCCCACACTTAAAAGTTTGCACCGTCCTCGGTGCACTCAAAGATGAGCAAGGGGGTACGGCGACTCTCCGGATTGCTACCTTCAGCTGGTAGGTCAACCGGTGCTACATGTTCTTAGTCTTGCTTCTGTTATTGCTTGTGGTGCATCCATCATGAAAAACAAAAATATAACACCATAAGATGAGAAAATATAAAATCAAGGAAGCATACATTGTTGGAATGAGGAAAATCACTAGGATTGAGTGAGTGAATTAATGTGACATTAAGAAATATTAGGTATGTGAATTCTAAATTGCGCGGTTTAGAACACACATTAGCATAAAAGCTATGTCACTAAAGAAGCATGCATTTCACTTTTCCTAGTGTGCTTGAGATGCCTTAAGTAAACTTGTAAGGTAGAACAAGCATTGAAGAAGCATGAAAGCATTCAAGCTAAAAACATATGGATGCATATGAACAAGAAGCACAATGCATTGAAGTAAATGCACAACATCATCCGTCAAGAGATTGCCTAGGCAAAGAAAAGGATTCAAATCACATGGTGGCCAAATCATGCAATTCAAAAAGATTAAACATGCTTGAAGGCATTTCTCATCACTTGGTATTCTTAAAAGGTAAGCATGAAAAACTCAAAACCAAGTAGCAACATTTACCCTCAATCAAAGAATCCACCAAAGATTATAAACATAATGATGTTAAGGTAACATCCCTTTTTAATACTTAGCAGCAATTAATGGTAAACAAGAATAACAATCCAACACCTACAATGAAAAAGAGAAAATGAAATGAAAACTAACTAAAACTAACTAATCAACTAACTAACTAACTAATTAGTTAACTAAAACAAATGGTTATCAATGGTGTTTGGGAGTGTTGGATGGGGGGTAGGAGAAGGGAATAGGAAAGGAGAAGGAAAGAAATGGAAAGAGGAGAAGAAAAGAAATGTAGTGAAGGAAGGACATCCGCGCGCCATTTTGATGATTGGATTTTTGACGGTTTAGAATTTCACTAATGAAATCTCGTTGTAAAGTATAGTCTCTAAACCAAGCAATAATCCTTTCATACAAAAAGTTGTTTGTCACAAGTAACAAACCCCTAAAATCTATAAACCGAAGTATTTAAACCTCGGGTCGTTCTCCCTAGGAGTTACAATAAAGTGTCTTGTTAGTTGTGAGTTATTTTGGGGTTTTGATAAGAGGCATGAAAGATAAATGGCAAGAAAGTAAACTAACAACTATAAAAGGCTCTTGGCAAGGTGTGAGAACTAGAAGTCCTATCCTAGTTATCCTTCTCAATTGTGATGAGAATTGTTCATTGCTACCACTTAGTTAACCCTTACTAAATAAAAAAGAATTAAAGAGAGATCTAACTACAAAGGCAAGAGATCAATAATAGAAAAGCAAAGAAGAACAATTGTTATGAATTACCTCTTATTGAATTGAAAGAAAATGGAAGGAACAATAGTAGATCTACAACAAAGTATAAGAACAACATAAAGGAAATTACAATAAAAGAATGGAAGAAGAAGGAATGTAACAACAATGAATTGAGAAGATAGAAGTAGAAGAAGATGAATTAAAATCTAGATCTAAGAACTAAACCTAATCCTAATCCTAATCTTAGAGAGAAGTGAGAGCTTCTCTCTCTAGAAACTACTTCTAAAACTAAACTATCACTAATGGTCAAAAGTATGAAAAGTATCTTCATTCCCCCTTCAATCCTTGGCTTAAATAGCATCAGAAATGAGTTGGATTGGGCCCACAAGGCTTCTAAAATCGCTGGCCACGTTTTGCTTTAAGTGAACCAGGTGGCAGCGACAGCGCGTGCGCGTACTATGCGCGTGCGCGCCACCATACGTGTAGCAACTATGGCAAATCTTATATCGTTTCGAACCCCAGGATGTTAGCTTTCTAACCCAACTGGAACCGCATCATTTGGACCTCTGTAGCTCAAGTTATGGTCGTTTAAGTGCGAAGAGGTCGGCTTGACAGCTTTCCGGTTCTTTCATTTCTTCATGAGTTCTCCAACTTTTCATGCATCTTTCTTCATTCCCTTGATCCAATCTTTGCCTCCTAAACCTTAAATCACTTAACAAACATATCAAGGCATCTAATGGAATCAAGGTGAATTAGATTTAGCTATTTTAAGTCCTAAAAAGCATGTTTTCACTCTTAAGCACAATTAAAGGAGAATATACAAAACCATGCTATTTCAATGGATAAATGTGGGTAAAAGGTCATAAAATCTCTTAAAATCAATACAAGATAAACCGTCAAAATGGGGTTTATCAACCGTGCACGCGCGGAGGGTGGTCAAATGGCCGCGACGCGTATGCGCAAGGCACGCGTACGCGTGCCTGGTAAACCAGAGATCAGACGCGCATGCATCTATCACGCTTACGCGCGGGTTGATGTTTGTGCCTCAGGCACAAAGTTCGCACAGTGCAGGTGCAACTCTCAGCTCATTAGCTGGGGGTGGAACTTCTGCATCCACGCGGACGCGTCATGTATGCTTGCGCGCGGAATGGCCGAAAAGCTTGGGCACGCGTACGCGTACCGTACGCGTACGCGTACCGTACGCGTACGCGTACGCGTGGATGGTGCTCTGGTTTTCAAAAATTTTTCAATGTTTTTGCAACAATCCAAGCATTCCAAACCTTCGAACAACTACCAAAACACCATAAAACCTTATTTAACATACTAAACTACCAAATAAACTCAACAAACTAAACTAAACATGAAATTAACCTAATTACCAATATGTACAAAAGAGAAAAATGACAAGAATTTACCATGGTGGGGTGTCTCCTACCTAGCACTTTTGTTTATTGTCCTTAAGTTGGACTTTTGGGGAGCTCCTCTTAAGGTGGCTTGTGCTTAAACTCATCTTGGAACATCCACCAATGCTTGAATCTCCAATAAGCTCCATTCTTCAAAATTAATAGTTCCAAGCTTTGATGGAGTTCTTCACAAACCATGGGCTTCCAAAGTTGATCCTCCTTGTGCGATCTGGGATCCCACACTTTATTTTCACACCCGTCTTGAAGTTTATCATCATTATTAGTCCATTCGGGTGGTACAATCTTGGAATTCTCATTTAAGCAACCAAATAACATCCTAGACCCAAGCAATCTAGCTCTATACCAAACCTTGCAATTAATCTTTGAGCATACAACCATAATGAACCTAGAATGATGTTTCCAACCACTAACCATCTCCCTTTTACTCTTAAAGCCACAAATATGTCTAAGTTGACCGTCCGTCTCAAGTAAACAATATTCAAGTGGAATAATAAAGCTTAAGTATAAGGAATTTACCCTCTTGAACGAGAGAATGGATGGTGGTGGCTTGGGGAGAGGTATCTCCATTGTCCTTGTAAGCTCTACTCCCTTATATTCTTCCTTGATTGCCTCCACCTCTTCACAAACTTCTTCCCTTTCAATCCTTTGTTCATCAACTTCATCTAATTCTTCTCCATCACTCAAGTCATAAATTGGAGGACGAGAGAAATCTACCTCCACATCACTTTCAAATTCATTGGGAGAAGGTTCTTCAAATTCAAAGGATTCACCACCAAGAAGGTTGGATGCATGGTCTTCATCACCAAGGAAACTCAATTCTTCCTTTATTTCCTCCAAGTCTTCATTCAAAATTTGTTTTGGCGGTTGTGCACATTCCTCCTCAACAACAAATTCAATCTTCTTGGAGGTATGTTCTATGATTTTAGCTTCCCATGGAGGTTTCGCATCTCCTAGGTCTTCAACCACTTCTTCCTCTTCTTCGATGATCATAGGCTCCTTCAATTGTTCTAATACAAAATGGAATTCCTCATTCTCCATTGGAGTTTCTAATCTCTCCTTCATGATATGCTTTTCAATTGATTCTCCACATGTGACCATGGGAGTGCTTTAAGTACTCAAGCATTGGGAGGCTAAGGTGCTTACTACCTTGGCCAAAGTAGCCACAAATTCTAGTGTCTCCCTTTGCATTTCTCCTTGCCCTTGAAGTATAAGGCTAAGGATTTCATCCATTGAAGATTGGGGTAGGTAGGAGAGTTTATTGTTTTAGAGAATGGGTTCATAATAGGAAGGTGGTTCTTCTTGGTAAGGGTATAGTGGTGTGTATTGAGATGGTTCTTGGGAGTAGTAATCTTGGAATGGTGGTTCCATGTAGGGCTCATGTGGCTCAAAAGGTAGTTGGTATGGTGGATATGGATTGGGGTCATGTGAAGGTGTTTGGTGAAAAAAGGCTTGTGAGTGTGGTTGAGGTTCATGTTGAGGATATGATTCATAGGCATATGGTGGTGGTTCTTGAAAGTTACTAGGAGATTCACTATAGCCATTGGATTGGTATGCATCATAGAATGGCTCTTCTTCATAGTACATTGGTGGAGGTTGTTGCCATGAAGATTGATCATATGCATATGGCTCCTCCCACCTTTGATTGTCCCATCCATGATACATAACTTCATTATAGTCCTCGTTTCCTACAACATAGTTAGAACCAAACTCATAGGCAAAGTGAGAATTCATGATAGCAAGAGAAAATGAAAATAAAATCAAATAAGAAGCATGAAAATTAAATCCTAGAACTAGCAAGAACTACCAAAAGCAAACATATTCACAATATTCACATATATACAATAACCAATAATATAATACCATTGCAATTCCCCGGCAATAGCGCCATTTTGATGATTGGATTTTTGACAGTTTAGAATTCAAAAATGAAATCTCGTTGCAATATAGTTTCTAAACCAACAATAGTCCTTTCATACAAAAATTTGGTTGTCACAAGTACAAAACCCTATTTAGATAACCGAAGTATTCAAACCTCAGGTCGTTCTCCCTAGGAATTACAATAAAGTGTTCTTGTTATTTGTTATGAGATATTTTGGGGTTTTTGAGATTTTAGACAAGAAATATAAATGGAAAAGAAAATAAACTAACAACTAACAAAGCTCTTAGCAAGATATGAGAACTAGAAGTCCTATCCTAGTTATCATCCTCAATTGTGACCACAAATTGTTCATTGCTACCACTTAGTTAACCTCTAACCATGGAGGAAAGTCAAGTGGATGAATCAATTTGATTCCTCAAGTCCTAATTAACTTCTAAAGGAAAGACTATCTTTAGAGGCATTCAAATGAACTAGCAACTTCTAATTATCAATCAACAAAGGAATTAGATAATTCAAGAGTCACTAATTACTCTACCTAGGCCAAGAGGAACAAAATCTATACTAAAATCCAACCAAGCATTTTATCAAACACTTAGAAGGTATGAAAGAAAAGCATAGTAAATTGACAACAACAATGAAATCTAACAACAATTATTGCAAGAAATTTATAACAACAATCAAAAGAAACACCATTATTAAGAATTACCTCAAATTTAATTGAAAGAAAATAGAAGGAACAAGAGTAGATCTACAACAAAATATAGAAGCAACATAAAGGAGATTACAACAAAAGAATAGAAGAATAATGAATGTAACAACAAGGAATTGAAAGGTAGAAGTAGATGAGAGCAAAGATTAAAGCCTAGATCTAAGAACTAAACCTAATCCTAATCCTAATCCTAGAGAGAAGTGAGAGCTTCTCTCTCTAAAACTAACTCTAAACTAATCCTAATGAGTGTGAATGATAAAATCCCCCTTTGCTCTTCAATCCTTGACTTTAAATAGCATTTTTGGCGCCAAAGTTGGTTGGGATTGGGCCCCACAACCTTTCTGAATTTGTTGGCCACGTTTTCATTAAAAAATCATATACCAGCACCAATGCGTACACGCACAGCATGCGTACGCGTCCATGGGGTAATTCGCAAGGTGCGTATGAGCGCCTGGTGCGCGCGCGCGTCCATGGGCGAGTTCAATTCTTTGGCTTTTCATGATTTTCTCTCCTTTGTATGCTTTCCTCTCACTCCTTTGATTCATTCCTAGCCTTTTCAACCTGAACTCACTTTACAAACATATCAAGGCATCTAGTGGAATCAAAGGTGAATTAAATTTAGCTAATTAAGGACCTAGAAAGCATGTTTTCACACTTAAGAACAAATTGGGAGACAATCATGAAACCATGCTATTTCATTGAATAAATATGGGTAAAAGGTCATAAAATTCCTTAAATGAAGCATAAGATAAACCCTATAAATGGGATTTATCAACCATCTATGCAATTTAGCTAGAATTGACATAGAAGGAGACATCTTCATTGAAGAGGACAAGCCCATCACTAAGAAAAGGATGGAGCAAACAAGAGAGCCCATTCATGGACCTCAACAAGAGCATGAGGAAGATCCTCATCAAGAAATCACTAAGATGCCTCAAGGGATGCAATTTCCTCCACACAACTATTGGGAACAACTCAACACCTCCTTAGAAGGATTAAGTTACAACATGGACCAACTAAGGGTGGAGCACCAAGAGCACTCCATCATTCTCCATGAGATTAGAGAAGATCAAAGAGTTATGAGGGAGGAGCAACAAAGGCTAGGAAGAGACATAGAGGAGCTCAAGAGCACCATTGGTTTTTCAAGAGGAAGACGCCACCCTCTCTAAGGTGGACTTATTCCTTAATCTCCTTGTCTATTTATTTTTCTGTTTTCGGTTTTGAGCTTTATGTTTGGCTATGTTTTGTGTCTTCACTACATGATCATTATTGTCTAGTGTCTATGTCTTAAAGCTATGAATAATTCCATGAATCCTTCACCTCTCTTAAATGAATAATGTGCTTAGTTACAAAAGAACAAGAAGTACTTGGATTTCAAATTTTATCTTGAAAATAGTTTAATTATTTTGATGTGGTGGCAATACTATTTGTTTTCCGAATGAATGCTTGAACAGTGCATATTTTTTATAGTGAAGTTTATGAATGTTAAAATGGTTGGCTCTTGAAAGAATGATGAACAAAGAGAAATGTTATTGATAATCTAAAATATCATGAAATTGATTTTTGAAGCAAGAAAAAGCAGTGGAAAAAAAAGGGTAGCGAGAAAAATTGCGAAAAAAAGAAATAAAAAGAAAAAGCAAGCAGAAAAAACCAATAGCCCTTTAAACCAAAAGACAAGGGTAAAAAAGATCCAAGGCTTTGAGCATTAATGGATAGGAGGGCCCAAGGAAATAAAATCCAGGCCTAAGCGGCTAAATCAAGCTGTCCCTAACCATGTGCTTGTGTCATGAAGGTCCAAGTGAAAAGCTTGAGACTGAGTGGTTAAAGTCGTGATCCAAAGCAAAAAGAGTGTGCCTATGAACTCTGGACACCTCTAACTGGGGACTTTAGCAAAGCTGAGTCACAATTTGAAAAGGTTCACCCAGTTATGTGTATGTGGTATTTATGTATCCGGTGGTAATACTGGAAAACAAAGTGCTTAGGGCCACGGCCAAGACTCATAAAGTAGCTGTGTTCAAGAATCAACATACTGAACTAGGAAAATCAATAACACTATCTGAACTCTGAGCTCCTATGGATGCCAATCATTCTAAACTTCTAAGGATAAAGTGAGATGCCAAAACTATTCAGAAGCAAAAAGCTACAAGTCCCGCTCATTTAATTAGAAGTAATATTCATTGATATTTTGGGATTTATAGTATATTCTCTTCTTTTTATCCTATTTGATCTTCAGTTGCTTGGAGACAAGCAACAATTTAAGTTTGGTGTTGTGATGAGCGGATAATTTATACACTTTTTGGCATTGTTTTTAGGTAGTTTTTAGTAGGATCTAGCTACTTTTAGGGATGTTTTTATTAGTTTTTATGCAAAATTTACATTTTTGGACTTTACTATGAGTTTGTGTGTTTTTCTGTGATTTCAGGTATTTTTTGGCTGAAATTGAGGGACCTGAGCAAAAATCTAATAGGAGGCTGAAAAAGGACTACAGATGCTATTCGATTCTGACCTCCCTGCACTGGAAATGGATTTTCTGGAGCTGCAAAACTCCAGATGGCGCGTTCTCAAATGCATTGGAAAGTAGACATCTAGGTCTTTCCAGCAATATATAATAGTCCATACTTTATTCGAGTTTAGATGACGCAAACTGGCATTCAACGCCAGCTCCATGCTGCATTCTGGAGTAAAACGCCAGAAACACGTCACAAACCAGAGTTAAACGCCAAAAACACATTACAACTTGGCGTTTAACCTCAAGAGAAGCCTCTGCACGTGTAAAGCTCAAGCTCAGCCCAAGTACACACCAAAGTGGGCCCTGGAAGTGGATTTTTGCACTTAGACTTATTTATGTAAACCCTAGTAACTAGTCTAGTATAAATAGGACTTTTTACTATTGTATTTTTTGGGGATCGAATATTTGGATTATCTTTTGATCCTTTTATCACGTTTTGGAGGCTGGCCTTTCGGCCATGCCTAGACCTTATTCTTATGTATTTTCAACAGTGGAGTTTTTACACACCATAGATTAAGGTGTGGAGCTTTGCTGTACCTCGAGTATTAATGCAAAGTACTATTGTTCTTCTATTCAATTCACACTTATTCTTATTCTAAGATATTCATTCGCACTTCAACCTGATGAATGTGATGATCTGTGACACTCATCACTATTCTCACTTATAATCGCGTGCCTGACAAACACTTCCGTGCTACCTGCGAAAGGTAGAGTGTGTATCTCGTGGATTCCTAACCCACGACGCATGGTTGCCTTGCCTGACAACTGAGCCTCCCATTCCATGAGATCAGAGTCTTCGTGGTATAAGCTAGAATTATTGGCGGCCATTCATAAGATCCGGAAAGTCTAAACCTTGTCTGTCGTATTCCGAGTAGGATCTAAGATGGGATGATTGTGACGAGCTTTAAACTCGTGAGTGTTAGGCGTAGTGACAAACGCAAAAGAATCACTGGATTCTATTCCAACTTGATCGAGAACCGACAGATGATTAGTCGTGCTGTGACAGTGCATTTGGATCATTTTCACTGAGAGGATGGGAAGTAGCCATTGACAACGGTGACGCCCTACATACAGCTTGCCATGGAAAGGGGTAAGAATGATTGTATGAAAGCAGTAGGAAAGCGAAAATTCAGAAGGAACAAAGCATCTCCATACACTTATCTGAAATTCCCACCAATGATTTACATAAGTATCTCTATCTTTATTTTATGCTTTATTTATCTTTATATTCGAAAACCATTATAACCATTTGAATCCGCCTGACTGAAATTTACAAGATAACCATAGCTTGCTTCAAGCCGACAATCTCTGTGGGATCAACCCTTACTCATGTAAGATTTATTAGTTGGACGACCCAGTGCACTTGCTAGTTAGTTGTGCGAAGTTGTGAAGAAGAGTGATATTACAATTGTGTGTACCAAGTTGTTGGCGCCATTGAGATCACAATTTCGTGCACCATTGCCCCGAAGCCAAGCGACGCGAACGCGTGGATCACGCGGACGCGTGACCTGGAAAAAACACAATCCACGCTAACGCGTGCACGACGCTTTCGCGTGACTTTGCAGTGACCTGTACAGCCTCTAGGCTGTTTTGACCCAATTTTTGGCCCAGAAAATACAGATTAGAGGCTATAAAGTGGGGACATGCATCCATTCACCAATTAAGCTGATAATTCACAATTTTAGGTTTTAGATGTAGTTTTTAGAGGGAGAGGCTCTCTCCTCTCTCTTAGGATTTAGGATTTGGATTTCTCTTAGGATTTAGGATTTCATCTTCTTCATTGCAGGTTTAATGTTCCTTTAATTTATTTTCTACTTTTATTTATTCTATTACTTTAATTGTTATTTATCTTTTCAATTTGGCTTATGAACCATCTCATGTTAGATTTGAATATTTTATGCAATTTGAGGTATTTCAGATATATGATTTTTATTTAGCTTTCTATATTCTTGGCTTTGGTTGAGTAATTAGAGACTCTTGAGTTATCAAACTCTTTTGTTGATTGATAATTGGAAGTTGCTAATTGACTTGAATTCCACTAACTCTAGTCTTTTCTTAGGGATTGACTAGGACTTGAGGAATCAAATTGATTTATCCACTTAACATACCTTCATAGTTAGAGGTTGACCAAGTGGGAGCAAAAGCCAATTCTCGTTGATGAGAGGATAATTTATACGCTTTTTGGCATTGTTTTTAGGTAGTTTTTAGTAAGATCTAGCTACTTTTAGGGATGTTTTTATTAGTTTTTATGAAAAATTTACACTTCTGGACTTTACTATGAGTTTGTGTATTTTTCTGTGATTTCAGGTATTTTTTGGCTGAAATTGAGGGACCTGAGCAAAAATCTTATAGGAGCCTGAAAAAGGACTACAAATGCTGTTGGATTCTGACCTCCCTGCACTCGAAATAGATTTTCTGGAGCTACAGAACTCCAAATGGCGCGTTCTAAATTGCGTTGGAAAGTAGACATCTAGGGCTTTCCAGAATTATATAATAGTTCATACTTTATTCGAGTTTAGATGATGCAAACTTTCGTTCAACGCCAGCTCCATGCTGCATTCTGGAGTAAAACGCCAGAAACATGTCACAAACCAGAGTTAAACGCCAAAAACACGTTACAACTTGGCGTTTAACCTCAAGAGAAGCCTCTGTACGTGTAAAGCTCAAGCTCAGCCCAATTACACCCCAAAGTGGGCCCCGGAAGGGGATTTCTGCACTTAGACTTATTTCTGTAAACCCTAGTAACTAGTCTAGTATAAAAGTTGGACTTATGGGGAGCTCCTTATCAAGGTGGCTTGTGCTTGAATTCTTCTTGGAACTCCCACCAATGCTTGGTTCTCCATTGTGCCCCAAGATTTCTCATGATTTGCACCAAGTCTTTATGGTGTTCTTCACAAGCTTGGTGCTCCCAAAGTTGACCCTCTTTTTGTAATCCGGGATCCCACACTTTATTTTCACACCCGTCTTGAAGTTGATCATCATTAATCCATCTGGGTGGCAAGTAAGATGAATTTTCGATGTGATACCAAACTCTCCTTTTAGACCCATTCAATTGAGCACTAGCCTAACCCTTGCATCAAAGCCTTGAAGTATCAACCAAAATGAGCCTTGATTTGTAATGCCAGCCACTAAACATTCTTCTCTTACGCTTTATCCCGCAAAGCATCCTAAGTTATCCATCCGTTTCAAGCAAGCCATACTCAAGTGGGGCAATAAAGCTAATAGAAATGAGTTTTACCTACTCAAGTGAAGGAATATATGACAACCTAGGCAAAGAAGCTTCCAAGGATCTTGACAAAGTGTATTCAACTCCCGCCATTCCTTTTCTAAGGACTTCCACCTCTTCGCAAGATTCTTCAAATTCAATCCTTTGTACAACAATTTCATCTAACTCTTATCCACTGCTCACATCATAAATGGGAGGTTTAAAAAAATCTACCTCCACATCGCTCTCTATCTCATTGGGGGAAGGTTCTTCAAGTTCAAAGGATTCATCACCAAGTAGGTTTGATGCTTGATCTTCATCACCAAGGAAACTCAATTTTTGCTCCATCCCATCCAATTCTTCATATGGGATATGACTTGGAGGTTGTGCACATTCCTACTTGACATCAAGTTCAATCTTCTTGGAGGGGTTTTCTTCAACCTTAGGTTCCCATGGAGGTTCCGCATCTCCTAAGTCTTCAACCACTTCTTTATCTTCTTCAAGAATCATAGGTTCCTCCAATTGTTCTAACACAAAGTAATATTCCTCATTTTCCACCGAAGTGTCCAATTTCTCCTTCATGCTTGGCTTTTCATTTGATTCTTCACATGTTGCCATGGGAGTTTCTTGAGTGTCCAAGCATTGGGAGGCTAATCGGTTTACTACCTCGGCCAAGGTGGCCGTGAATTCTAGTACCTCCCTTTGCATTTCTCCTTGCCATTGAAGAATATGACCAAGGGTTTCATCCATTGAGGATTGGGGTGGATAAGAGGATTCATTATCTTGGAGAAAGGGTTCATAATAGGAAGGTGGTTCTTCTTGGTAGGGTTTTGGCGGTTCAACACTCTCTACTCTTTCTACTTGTTGCACAACATGCTCCATGGTTACTTGAAATTGATCCAATGCTTTCTTGAGATGATCCCTTGACTCTTGTTCTGCTTGGATAACATGATTGGGATCACATGGCTCTTGGATTGATGGACATGAATATTCCTTCATGGAAGGTTGTGGTGAAAGGTATAATTCATCTTGTGGTTGAAAATTTGGATGCATTGGAGGTGGTTTATCTTGGTAATAGTATGGAGGGGGTGGCTCTTGGAAGTGGTGATGTTAGGATGATGGTGGCTCTATGTATAGCTCATATGGCTCAAAAAGTGGTTGGTAGAGGGGATATGGATTAAGGTCAAGTGGAGGTGTTTGGTGGTAAGGGGCTTGTGAGTATGGTTGAGGGATATATTGAGGATAAGGCTCATAGGCATATGGTGGTTGTTCTTGGAAGTCACAAGGAGATTCACCATAGCCATTGGATTGGTATGCATCATAGAATGGCTCTTGCTCATAGTGCATTGGTGGTGGTTGTTGCCATGAGGATTGATCATGTATATAGGGCTCCTCCCACCTTTGATTATCCCATCCTTGATACATGTTGTCATTGAAATTTACATCTCCTACAACATAGTTGGAACGAAACTCATAGCCAAAGTGAGAATTCATGATAGCAAGGGAAAATGAAAGCAAAAACTAGTAAGAAATAATGAGAACAAACTACTAAAACTAGCATCAATCAACAAAGAGGCATATCCACAATATTCACAATGTATAGTAACCAATTACAAGCGCACATTTGCAATTCCCCGGCAACAGCGCCATTTTGATTATTAGATTTTTTGTGTGATATAGAATTTCACAAATAAAATCTCGTTGCAAGTATAGTTTCTAAACCAACAATAATCCTTTCATACAAAAATTTGGTTGTCACAAGTAACAAACCCCTAAAAATATAAACTGAAGTATTCAAACCTCAGGTTGTTCTTCCTAAGAATTGAAATAAAATGTTCTTGTTATTGGTTAGAGGTGTGTTTTGGGGTTTTTGGGAATAAGAGACAAGAAAGATAAATGGCAAAGGAAATAAACTAACAACTAACAAAGCTCTTGGCACGGTATGAGAACTAGAGGTCCCATCCTTGTTATCCTTATCAATTGTGATGAAAGTTGTTCATTGCTCCCATTTAGTTAACCCCTAATCATGGAGGAAAGCCAAGTGGATGAATTAAATTGATTCCACAAGCCCTAGTCAAATTCCAAAGGAGAGACTAGGTTTAGTGGCCTTCAAGTCAATTAGCAATCAACAAGAGAGTTTGATAACTCAAGAGTCACCAATTACTCAACCAAAGCCAAGAGGAACAAAATCTAACTCATAACTAGAAGAAACATTTCAACAAACACATAGAAGGCAATAAAGGCAAACATTATTAATTGCAAGAATTAGAGGAATCTACAACTACAAAAGCAAGAGATTAACAACAACAATTCAAATCAAGCAATAAAGGAACATGAAACATGAAATTGCATAAAAGTAAAATGGAAGAACAAAAGTGCATCAACATAAAAGTAGAGAATTACAAGAATTAAATGCTAAACTAGAGAGAGGAGATGTAGAAGAACACGAATTACAAAAGGAAAAGTGAATCAAAGTATGAAATTAACCTAGATCTAAGGAATCCTAATCTACCTCTAACATATATCTAGAGAAAAGAGAGAGCTTCTCTCTCTAGAAACTAACTCTGCTAAAACTAACTAAAACTATCTAATGGTGTCTAATGTTTCTAATGTGTTGACTTCCCCTTGAATTCTACCTTAAATAGCCCCAGAAATGAGTTGGATCTGGACCTGGGAAGCCCAGAATTTGCCCCCAGCATTTTGCCTTTAAGTGAGTCACGTGCGAGCATCGATGCGTACGTGCCATGTACGCGTACGCGTCACTTGGCAATTCCTTATCCACGCGTACGCATCATGTACACATACGCGTCTCCTTGCGACGTCACTTTCCACGCGTACGCGTCTGCTGCGCGTGCGCATCGATGAATGCATCCCAAATCCTTGTTTCTTCATCAGTTCTCCACTTGCATGGTTTTTCTCTCCATCCCTTTGATCCATTCCTAGCCTTTCCAATCTGAATTCACTAACAAACATATCAAGGCATCTAGTAGAATTAGAGGTGAATTAAATTTAGCTAATTAAGGCTTGAAAGCATGTTTTTGCACTTAAGCACAATTTAGGAGACAATCATGAATCCATTCTATTTTCTTGGATAAATATGAGAAAAGGTGATAAAATCCTCTATATTGAGCACAATATAAACCCTTAAAATGGGGTTTATCATGGTGCGCTTGATATCTTCAATGTCACGCCCTTGTCTCTATTGTTTTTCCCTCATAACTCTTTGTTCTTCGCTCATGGCTCTTTGATCTTCTCTTATTTCATGGAAGGTGGTGGAATGATCCTGATGTTCCATCCTCAACCGATCCATGTTAGTGCTTAGTTCTCCAAGAGAAATGTGCCATTGATCGCAATAGCTTTGAGGAGAAAAATACATCCCTTGAGGATTCTCAGCGATCTCATGTTGAGGTAGCTTCACATGCTCATGCTGTGGTTCATGTGCCAGCTCTCTAGTGTGTTCCATCATACTTTTAGTGATGGTCTTGTCCTCCTCAATAGGAATGTCGCCTTCTATGATAATTCCAGCTGAATTTCATAGGTGACAGATGAGATGAGGGAAAGCTAACCTTGCTTGGGTGGAGGGCTTGTCCGCCACTTTGTACAACTCTTGAGGTATCACCTCATGTACTTCCACCTCCTCTCTGAGCATGATGCAATGGATCATGATGGCTCGGTCTATGGTCACTTCAGACTGGTTGCTAGTAGGGATGATAGAGCGTTAGATGAATTCCAACCATCCTCTAGCTTTGGGCTTGAGGTTAGACCTTTTTAGTTGGACATGCTTGTCTTGGGAATCCCTTTTCCACTATGCTTCTTCCACATAGATGTCTGAGAGTACTTGATCTAGCCTTTGATCATGATTGACTCTTCTAGTGTAAGGATGTAGGTCTCCTTGCATCAAAGGCAAGTTGAACGCCAACCTCACACTTTCCGAGCTAAAATCTAAGATTCCCCCTCAGACCATGGTGCTCCAATTTTTAGGATGAGGGTTCACACTAATGTCATGGTTTTTCGTGACCCATGTATTAGCATAAAACTCTTGCCCCATTAAGATCCCAACCTCTTGGAAGGGATTGGTTAGGGCTTCCCAACCTCTTCTCCATATTTCATGTTGGATCTCTGGATACTCATTCTTCTTAAGTTTAAAAGGGACCTCAGAGATCACCTTTTTCTTTGCCACTACTTCATAGAGGTGGTCTTGGTGGGCTTTAGTGATGAATCTCTCCATCTCCCAAGATTCGGAGGTGGCGGCTACTACCTTTCCTTTCCTCTTTCTAGAGGATTCTCCAACCTTGGGTGCCATAAGTGGTAATGGAAAGAAAAAACCAATGCTTTTCCTACACCAAACTTAAAAGCTTTGCTCGTCCTTGAGCAAAAATAAAGAAAAGAGAAGAATGGAGTAGAAGGAGAAGAAAATTGAAGAAGAATGAAGAAGATAGCAATTCGGCCAAGGGGGCTTTGATGTGTATGATATGTGTGTGTATGAAGGGTAGGAATGAGGGGTATTTATAGGAGAGGGCTAGGGTTAGGTTCAGTTATGGGTGGGATAAATAGGAGGAAAATTTGATTTTGAAGTGAGTGGGGGTTGGTAGGTGTTTTGATGGTTTTGGGGAAGTGTGAAAAAAAGAGAGAAGAAGGTGGTGTAGGTGAAGATACTATGGGACCCACTAGTCCTGAGAGGCTAGGAAATTCAGATTTTCTGCCCTCTGTATAGGCATTGAAGGCCCAGCATTATACTCCCTGGCTAGTGTTCAACGCCAGCAAGCTTGCCAATTTGGGCGTTAAATGCCCAGCCAGTGCTCCCTGGCTGGCGTTCAATGCCAGCAAGACACTCCATCCAAAGTGTTTTGTTTTCATTGCTGAACCTTTCTGTCTCTGTTCTGACTACTGTACATGATCATAAACTTAAAGAAAATAACAAAATAAAAAATTAAAGAAAAACATAAATAATAATTATGGTTGGGTTGCCTCTCAACAAGTGCTCCTTTAACGTCACTAGCTTGACGGTTAGCTCCTTATGGAGATTGATAAGTGATCAAAATTTTGCCCCTTACAGTGAACTTTCTTCCTGCTCTTTCATGAATGAGCTCCACATGCTCTAGAGACAGGATACGACTCACTGTATATGGTATGACTGGTTTCTTGGTGGAGACAACTCTCATGCCAGGTGAGAGGCCTTTAGTGGGGACTTTTTTGTTCCTCCAGCCTTTAGGTACTTTCTTCTTAGTACCTTTGTTCTCAGTGCTTGTGGATGGCTGCCCAACACCAAACTTAGAATTGATGTTTGGGGGCTTAGTAAAGCTCTGCACTAAAAGAGAGGGTTGGAACACTAAGTATTGCACAGTTATCTCTCTTTTTTCAAAGGGAGAGTTGGGATGAGGCATCTTAAACAAGATGTGATCCTCCCCTAGTTGAAAAGTCAATCTCCATTTGCTACATCAATGATAGCATTGGCAGTGGCTAGCAAAGGTCTGCCAAGGATAACAGAGTCATCCTTATCTTCTCGAGCATCAAAAATGATAAACTTTGCAGGGATGTAGTGGTCTTCAATCTTCACCAAGACATCTTCTAATAAGCCATATGCTTTCTTCATTGATTTGTCTGCAATCTCTAGTGTGATGTTTGCAGCTTATACCTCAAGGATTCCTAACTTCTCCATTACAGAGAGTGGCATAAGGTTTATGCTTGACCCTAGGTCACACAGAGCCTTCTCAAAGGTCATGGTGCCTATGGTGCAAGGAATTACAAAGCATCCAGGAGTCAGAAGCTTCTGAGGTAGCTTCTGCTGTACCAAAGCATTGAGTTCTTTGGCAAGTACTAGAGGTTCTTCCTCCAAAGGTTTTGTACCAAATAGTTTGGCATTCAGTTTCATGAGAGCTCCTAGGTACCGAGAAACTTACTCTTCCCAAGTGTATTCATCTTCATCAGAGGATGAGTATTCATCAGAACTCATGCACTGTAGGAGTGCATGCAAGGGAACCTCTATGGTCTCTATATAAGCCTTGGCTTCCTTTAATTCCTGGGTAGTAATTTCTTTAATGGATGCTGAACACTCAGTAAGTCTGCTGTTACCAGCGTTCAACGCCAGTTCTAGAGGTTCTTTGGGCATTGAATGCCCATCATGCATCCCTTCACTAGCGTTTAACTCCAGTTCCCTTGCCAAGTTGGGCGTTGAATGCCCAGCCAGTGCTTCCTAGTTGGTGTTCAATGCCAGATTCCCTATTAATTTGGGCATTGAACGCCCAGTGAGGTATTCCTCACTAGCGTTTAACTCCAGCTTCTGTGCCAGCTGGGGCATTGAACGGCCAGTGAGATGCTCTTCACTGGCGTTTAATGCCATCCCAGTCTCTCCAGATTCAGCCTCAGCCTCTATGGTGATGGTCTTGCACTTTTCTCTTAGGTTTACTTCAGTGTTACTAGGAAGAGTGTCAGAATGAGTCTCAAGGATCCTCTTGCTCAATTGACTAACTTGTACCTCCAAATTTCTAATGGAGGACCTTGTTTCAGTAATGAAACTATGAGTGGTCTTAGAGATGTTGAAGACTATAGTTACCAAGTTAGAAAGACTCTAATTATGAGTCTCCATATTCCCTTGAGAAGATGGGAATGATGGTCTGTTGTTGAACTTGTTTTGGTTCCTTCCACCTTGATTGTTGTTGAAGCCTTGTTGAGGCTTCTGCTAATCCTTCCATGAGAAGTTAGGATGATTCCTCCATGATGGATTGTAGGATGATTCTTCCATGATCCTTCCACAGGATCATAAGCTTTTACTTCAAAAGAAGCTTCTTGGGTGCCAGCTGCAGCTTCCAGTCCAGTCACATGTTGGGAGATCATATTGACCTGTTGGGTCAAGATCTTATTCTGAGTCAATATGGCATTCAGAGTATCAATTTCATGAACTCCTTTCTTCTGAGGTACCCCATTACTTACAGTTTTTCTTTCAGAAGTGTATAGAAACTGGTTGTTTGTAACTATGTCAATGAGTTCTCTTGCCTCTTCAGGCATTTTCTTCCAGTGGAGTGATCCTCCAGCAGAGTTATCCAGTGACTTCTTGGATATCTCAGAAAGGCCATTATAGAAGATGTCTAGTGTGGTCCAGTCTGAGATCATGTTGGGAGGACATCTTCTGATCAATTGCTTGTACCTTTCTAAAGCTTTATAGAGGGATTCACCCTCTTTTCGTCTAAAGGTTTGAACTTCCACCCTAAGTCTGCTCAACTTTTGAGGTGAAAAAAACTTGGTCAATAATGCATTGACCACCTTTTCCCATGTGTCAAGACTCTCTTTAGGTTGAGAATCTAACCACACTCTTGCTCTGTCTCTTACAGCAAAAGGAAAGAGCATAAGTTTATAGACCTCAGGACTCACTCCATTGGTCTTGACTGTGTCACATATCTGCAAGAAGTCAGATAAGAATTTATTTGGATTTTCCTATGGAAGTCCATAGTACTAGCAGTTCTGTTGAACTAAGGTCACCAGTTGAGGTTTCAGCTCAACGTTGGTGGCATTGATAGCGGAATGGATATGTTGTGCCCATAGAAATCAGAATTTGGTGCAGTATAGGCTCCAAGAACCTTTCTTGCTTCTCCTCCACCATTAGCGTTGTCTTCCAAGTCTGTATTTCTTGTTTCTTGTTTGAAAAGATCTGTAACGTTCCCTCCAGAGTGTTGTGCTTAACTTGTTGTAGGTGCCTCCTTGGGATCTTTTTAGATTCAAGATCATTATCAAAGATCTTTGTTCCTGGTCATAAACAAGAAAAAGAAAACAAGAAAGAAGAAGAATGGGAGTTCTATATTCAAGAACAGAGGACTCCCTGTGAGATGTGAAGAAGAAGAAAGGATAGAAGAAGGATGAAGATAGAAGAAGGAGAAGAAGAATTCGAATATTAAAAGGAAAAGAAGGAAATTATAATTAAAATATTTTTGTTTTTATTTTATTTATTTACTAGATTCGAAAATTAAAAGCTTAATTAATTAAAAAGATTTAAAAATTGAGTGATGATTTTTGAAAATAGAAGAGAGAGAAAGAGAGAATGATTTTCGAAAATTAAGAGATAGAAGAATTAGTTAGGAAGTTTTTAAAAAGAAGAAAAAGAAAGATAAGATAAAGATTTGAAAGAAGGTTAAGAAAGAAAAGATTTGAAAATAAGATAACATGGAAGATTTGAAAAAGATTTGATTTTAAAAAAGTTTTTGAATTTTGAAATTTGAAAAAGATTTAAAACGATAAGATTTTAAATTTAATTTTTGAAAAAAATTTGATATTGAAATTTGAAATTAGAAATTTTAAATTTTGAATTTTGAAATTTGAATTTGAAATAAGATCAGATAAGATTTTTGAATTTTAAAGAAAGATAGAAAGATAAGATAGTAAATTGAAAAGATATGATTTTTGAAAAGATTTTATTTTGAAATTTAAACTAAGATAAGATATGATAATGATTGGAAATTAAAATTTGAAAAATTTGTTAAGATTTTCAAAAATTGAAGTAAAAAGATAGAAAAGCTATTATTATTTTTTTAAATCTTGAATTTAATGAAGAAAGAGAAAAACAACTAAAAGATACCAAACTTGAAATTTTTAGATCTAAGGACACTACTATGCGAAAATTGCAAGGAAAAACACAAAGGGACACTAAACTTAAAATTTTTAAGATCAAAACAAAAAGAAAAACAAGAACACTTTGAAGATCAAGAAGAACACCAAGAACAAAACTCAAGGAATTCAAAGAAAAAAGAACATTCAAAGGACACAAAGCTTAAAAATTTTGAAAATCTAAGACACAAATTTCGAAAAAATTTAGAGAAAAGACACAAGAAAACACCAAATTTAAAGATTGATACAAGACTCAAACAAAAGATACTATTTTTGAAGATTTTTTTGAAAAAGACTCAATAAATTCGAAAAAGACTCAAACAAGACAAGAACAAAGACTCAAACAAAAGAACAAGATTAATGAAGAAAAGAAAATGTTTTCAAAAAATTTTTGAAAAAGAAAATAAAAAACAGGTAAGACTCAAAGTAAGAAACTCAAAAAGAAATACATAGCCAAAAACAGAAAAGTTTTTGAAAGATTTTTTTATTTTATTTTTTTGGAAAAGAAAATAAAAGACTCAAATAAAATAAAAAAAGCAATACCTAATCAAAGCAACAAGATAATCTGTCAGTTGTCCAAACTCGAACAATTCCCGACAACCGCACCAAAATCTTGATGTTTGGAATTTAACTTCGCACAACTGAACCAGCAAGTGCACTGGGTCGTCCAAGTAATACTTGAGTGAGTCAGGGCGATCCCACGAGGATTGTGATTTGAAGCAAGCTATGGTTATCTTGTAGATCTTAGTCAGGCAAATAGAGAAGTTGTTGTTTGTTTAAAGCGCATAAAAGGAAAATAAAGAAAATGTTACTCAGTTGATGGTGAATGCAATAATATGAAGATGGTTAAGGTTTCAGAGATGCTTTGTTCTTCTGGATTACTTCGGTCTTACTGTCTACTCCAACTGTGAATGACTTCTTCTATGGCAGGCTGTATGTGATCAACGCCAGTTGAGAGGTCGCCATGCTCCTCCGGATCTCAATCCCAGGATTAGTGTGGATCCAGTCTGATTGAGGGTGAAGCTTCTGCAATTCATTCCCCTTAGTGATCCTACTCAAAACGCCACAGACAAGGTCAAATCTTTTGGATCAGAGAATGTTGTGCCTTTGGTTCTAGCCTCTACCACAAAGACTCTAATCTCCCCGTGCCTCAGCTGAAATGGTGTCTCAAGAAGTCCCCAACGACGTCGTGGATTAGCCGTCTAAGAGATGTATGATCAAGCTAGTGGTTCATTGTTGTCCGATGAAAGACTCACTCCGAACCCATGTAGAATGAGATAACCTTGTGCCGGTTCAACGCATTCATAAGGATGAAGAACGAAGATACATCTTAGAATAGAATTAAACACGAATTGAGATAGAACAGTAGTACTTTTATTAATCCATAAAACTCAGCAGAGCTCCTAGGCTCAATCTTGGAGGTTTAGTAATTCATACTGATAGAAAATACAATGATAAACATGTTAAGTGTCAAAAAGTCCTGAACAAGGGTGATCCTTGTTCGATATATACTAATCTAATGACTAAGGATTACAAGAAAAGGGGCAAAACACTCTTTTGCTGCTAAAATCCACTTATGGGGCCCACTTGGTGAGTGTTTGGGCTGAGCTTGATTGAAATCCACATGCTAGGAGGGCTCTAAGGCATTGAACACTAGCTAGGGGGTCCTTCTTGGACGTTTGGACACTGGCTACCACCTTGTGGGCGCTGAACGCCAGAAAAGGGCAGAGGGATGGCATTAAATGCCAGTTTTAAGCTTTTAATTCTGAAGTAAAGTATGAACTATTATACATATCTGGAAAGCCCTAGATATTAGCTTTCCATAGCCGTTGAGAACGCTCCATTTGAATGTCTGTAGCTCCAGAAAAGCTCTTTCGAGTGCAAGGAGATCAGATCCTGACAGCATCTGTAGTGCTTTCTCTGCCTCTGAATCAGACTTTTGCTCTCACTCCTCAATTTCAACTAGAAAATACCTGAAATTTCATAAAAAGATATAAATTCAAAGTACAATCCAAAGATGTGAATTTCACACTAAAACCTATGAAAATATAATAAAACTTAAATAAAACATACTAAAAACTATATCAAAACAATAGCAAAAAGCGTATAAAATATCCATTCATCACTCAGCAGCTCCAAAACTTGACACCTAGCATATGATCACCAATAATTATAATCATCATCCTTGTTCCATTTAATTTACTTGGCCGAAGCCATAAAGGAACCAAGAAAAAAGAAATAACAAACGTGGCTTATATGTATACATATATACATATATAACCGTGACACCTAATAAGCTTTACACCACAAATCATCAAATAATTACCATCATCCTTTGATTATCTTCATTATCACCACCGAATTGAACTCGGAAGGGAAAAGAGAGAGACCGAGTGTCCTTGAAAAAAAACCCGTGACACCTCCGTGATTTTTTTCTTCCATTTCTTTTAATCTGTAACTCCAATAAAAAATTTAATCCGATAAAAGTGTTCGTATATTTCCTTCTTACATGTTGGTATCACTTTTGATCAATAGAGATTAACAATGATGTAGCTCCCCTATTCCTCGAGTTCGGCCAATTGATATTCTAGGAGGCACAGACGATTTCTGACATTCTCTTCTTCAACAGCTCGATCAAAAAATTTCTCCGAAATTTCCGTTGTTTTAATTTTATACAGAGGTAGGATTTTGATAAAATCTCACCGATTAAATTTGTGTTGAATAAGTGAGTGGTTGTTGTGCTTGATTATTGATGAAGTTTGATTAAATTTATATTGAATTTTATTGATATATTATTGTATGTGATTAAGATTGTGGTTCGGCTATTTGGATGCTGCCCAAACCGTGATGATGAGGCTGATTTGGGGTTGTCATGATATTAGATTTTGAATAAAATTAGTTTGGTTTAATGGCCGAGAGATTATACTAAAAATTACGAAGGATCGGTGACCAAAATGCTCAAAAATGGATAAAATCTCAAGTTAGTATTGTGACAAAAAAAATTGAAGTAATGTTTCAGTTTTGAGAAGGAGAAGAATTCAGTTAGTAAATTTTATTTTGAAGGATATAATTGTATTTATATAAAAATATTGAGGTTAAATTTTTAATTATATGAGTTTTTGGATCTTTTGGGTAGTAAATAAAGTACAAAGATAAAACAGGTATTTCATAAAAGTTTAGAATTACTTTTATAAACATGAAATTCAATGAGGTTTAAAGTATGATTTTATAAAAATGTTAGGTTAGAAATAAAATATTTTAAAATTTGTGGTTTAAAACATAATTAACAAAAGTTTTGGAGTTATCGTTAAAAGGAGTTGAGTATTCAAACAAAGCTTTATATATTAAATATTAAATTATTTACATCATTTAAAAGTAAGTTATTATTATTATTATTCTAAAGGACAGAACATATAACAATAAAGAAAAACACCCTTAAAATATAGAATTAATATAAGAATCCTTTGATTCTCTTTCCATAAAATTCTTAAGTAAAGTTGTATAAAGATGGGCTTGGCCCTTAATAAAAGAGAAAAGATAAATTGACACGTGTGATTATGAGAATAATTGAAAAGTCAAGAGAGGGTGACGAAAAGTAAATAGTTTTGGTGCTGATATGAAAATGTTAAGTCATGGGTTTTGTATGTGAATGATTGTGCAGAGATACCCATAAATATGGAATGGCTTCCAGGAGAAAGGGTCACGTGTTTCAGCTGGAGAATCAACGCCTGCAAGTACTTGCAACGGTCATGTTTGACATACTTTAGCTAAAGAATCAGCATCTGCAAGAGGTTGGAACTTTGCAGAGGTTATGCCGCTAGAATGCCTTATTTGACTTGCGAGTCGGATTGTGTCGGGTGCGAGTCAAAACCGACAAATGAGCTCATTTCCTGTCCTAGGGCTAGACATGCATCATACTTGTTTGCACATACTATTCTGTGATTGTGTGTATGTGCTTCTTGACTTGTGATTTTACTGCATTCTATAGTTTGTTATGGTTGTGCATGTGTGCTTTCTGATTTATTTTCCCTATATCTTTGGTTTGTTAAAAGTTGTTTGTATTCCAGAATTTGTTGTTGTTGGCTAAGTATAATAAAGAATAAAATGAACTTAACTTTTAACCCCGATCCTACTAAGAACTCTCCAATTTTTACTCCCTATTTCCACCCCCTTTCAACTACAGGTGCGAAGGCTTATTGCAAAACTACAAGTGCATAGAAGAATATGTTTCCAAGTTGAGTCATTGTTAGAATTAATTTTTTCCCTCGTCTTGTTAGTTAGAGTTTTATTCAAAGGGGTAAGTTTTGTAATTGGTTTTATATGTAATACTATAATATATTACTAATATTAAGTATGTGGATATGTGTTATTCTGTTCTTGTTGAAAATGTTTTTAACTTTTTGTAAAGTTGTTAATAAATTAATGCATAAAGGCTCAATATTAAAAGATAATAAAGGGAATAGGTTGGTAACACCTTTCCTTTGGTACGATCATGATGTATTGAAAGTTAGGTCATTACAATTTGGTATTAGAGCAGTTAACTCCTATTAGAGCCTTGAAAATGGACTGATTATGCTTCACTGCATACTCTGAGTGTCTGTCATGCAGTAGGACTTGTCCTAATGACAAGAGTTTGAGTTTCACATGCATGCTTGTCCATTGATTAATACTGTTAGTTGACTGTTGCATTCCTCATGGTATTAGGTCTGGCCAACTTAATACTGATGATTTGTGTACATGGAAGCACTAACAGGTTATCATAGACAAAATAGAAGTAATAAGTAAAGTGGATCACGAGGTTTAAGAATGTTAGAGGTTACTTTTCTTGCCTAGTTTTGACTTTCGAATATTACTTGAGTCGCGTGAGTTAGCACATCGCTTATATATATATTCTTTTTCAATTGTGAATAATCATCCTTGCAATTTCTTATATTTCTCTTTATGAATCTTACACCCATTCATTCAAGCTTGAACTTGTTTTAGTATACAGAATGATCTTTAAATTTTTGAAAATATTGTCATTAACGTGAGTTGTCTTTATTTGTGGACTTTGTATTTTAATTCAGTCGGAACTTTCTTCGATCAACATATCATCTTTTCTCTTGTTCTTTCTATCAAAATTTTCTGAATTAGATTCTTTATTATGGTACGATTTGACTCTTTAGTTTCATATTCTACATCTTATGCATATTCTGCTCTGACCCTACTCTTAGCTATCTTGTAGATTCTTGACATCACAGCTTTCAATTTTGCATTTCTCTACATGGAAATCATAATCCCTCGATAAGCTCCGAACTCATTTTGCTACACTATATCTTATAGCATTCTTTCGAAATTTTGTTTGGATCATTTTGAAGAAGTTTTGATTGATTTGTCCTTTGCCTGATTTTGTCCACAACCAATTTTTAAATTTTTTATGAGAATCATCTTTATTTTTACATGTACTTCCTTACATGAACTTCGGAACTTCTTTATATAGTTTAAACCTATATGTCCATAATGTACGCCTACTCTTTTACTGATATATAGAAAATTTATTGCTTGAAGACGTGACACCCATGGCGAGAGATCCATAGCGTGGGTGAGTGCTTTATTGAGCACAGGCCCTTCCACCGGCGAGCAATGAACCTCATCTTCCATTACTTTATTGTCAACATCGTTCAAGTGCTGTCCTAATGAAACGGCTGACAGTAGATCAAGGAAAGTAGTCTAAAGTAGAGCGTGAAGCCTCAGCGGGAGGCCCACACGACGGGCTATTATATAGATGGAAGGTAACTTGCTTCTCTTCTCCTAGGCGGCTACCCGCACATGTTATTCGCGAAGAAATTTCGATTCTTTATTTGAGTGCAACTTAATTCTTACCGATTTTGTTACCGTTTTTATGCATATCTTTGTTTGGTTATGTACCTAAATATTGATGAGCGGATATTTTATACGCTTTTTGGGGGTAATTTCATGTAGATTTTAGTATGTTTTAATTAGTTTTTAGTAAAATATTATTAGTTTTTAGGCAAAAATAATATTTTTGAACTTTACTATGAGTTTGTGTGTTTTTCTATGATTTCAGGTATTTTCTGGCTGAAATTGAGGGAGCTGAGCAAAAATCTGAGTTAGGCTGAAAAAGGACTGCTGATGCTGTTGGAGTTCAGCGCCCAAAACACGTCACAACCTGGCGTTCAACTCCAGAAACAGCCCAAGCACGTGAGAAGCTTTAGTCTCAGCCCCAGCACACACCAAGTGGGCCCCAGAAGTGGATTTCTGCACCAATTATCTTAGTTTACTCATATTCTGTAAACCTAGGTTACTAGTTTACTATTTAAACAGCTTTTAGAGGATTACTTTGCACCTCATGACATTTTCAGATCTGAATTTTATACACTTTGACGGCATGAGTCTCTAAACTCCATTGTTGGGGGTGAGGAGCTTTGCAGCGTCTCAATGAATTAATGCAATCGTTTCTATTTCATTCAAACGTGTGTGTGTTCCTACCTAAGATGTTCATTCGCGCTTAATTGTGAAGGAGGTGATGATCCGTGACACTCATCACCTTCCTCA
>NC_029772.3:85221290-85223984 GCF_000817695.3 Arachis duranensis
GCGTAAGGTATTACTTGGACGACCCAGTGCACTTGCTGGTTAGTTGTGCGGATTGCAAAAACTGTGATTGCAAATTCGTGCACCAAGTTTTTGGCACCGTTGCCGGGGATTATTCGAGTTTGAACAACTAAAGGTTTATTTTGTTGCTTAGATTAGGAAGAATTTATCCTTTTTTTTACTAGAATTGCATCTTTTATTATCCCTTTTTAAAAATTTTTCAAAAATATTATTTTTCTTTATCAATTTTTAATTATTTTCGTGAGTTTAGTGTCTTGTTCTAAGTTTGGTGTCAATTGCGTATTTTATATTTTTCTTTAAAATTTTCGAACTTGTGTTCTTTGTTCTTCATTGATCTTCATGTTGTTCTTGTTTATTTTTCTTGTTTGATCTTGAGTTTTTCTTGCTTTGTGTCTTTTCTTGTTTTTCTTGTAGTTTTTCAAAACATTAACTTTCAAAAATTATACTTTTATCCACAAAAATAATACATCTTTAAAATACATTACATTTTTAGCTCAGTTGGTTATAGCGTTGGCTTATGTTCTTAGCAATTGGGCATCTTCTTTTAAAAATATTTTTCAAAAATAATTTTTCTTTGATTGAATCTTGTGCCAAACTCTAAGTTTGGTGTTTTCTTGTTAATTTTTCTTTAATTTTCGAAAATTTGTCTTGGTTTTCTAAAAAAATTTTGAGTTTGGTGTTCTTTCTTTTGTTCTTGGTGTTCTTGTGAATCTTTAAGGTGTTCTTGAATCTTTCTTGTGTTTTGATCTTAAAATTTTTAAGTTTGGTGTTCCTTGGTGTTTTCCCTCCAAAATTTTCGAAAATAAGGATCATTAGATCTAAAAATTTTAAGTCTTGTGTCTTTTATGTGTTTTTCTCTTTCATCATAAAATTCAAAATTCAAAAAAAAAATATATCTTTTCTAACTAATTTTAAACAATAATTTCGAAATTTTTATATAAAAACTTCAGATTTCAATTTCAAAATTTTTCGAAAATCTTCACAAAATATTTTCAATTCTTTTTTATTTTATTCCGTTTTTATTTATTCCATTTCTATTTTATTTTTATGTTTTATATTCCATTTTTATTTATTCCACTATTATAAAATAAATAATATTAACATACATACCATCTCTTTTATTCCATCATGGAATTAAGGGGGAATGAACAGTCCAGGAGGACTCTGGGGTCATATGCTAACCCCGCTACTGCTTCATATGGGAGTAGTATCTGTATATTCTCCATTGGAGTTAGTAGCTTTGAGTTGAATCCTCAGCTCATTATCATGGTGCAGCAAAGCTGCCAGTATTCTGGTCTTCCAAAGGAAGAACCTACAGAGTTTCTGGCACAATTTTTGCAAATTGCTGACATAGTACATGATAAGGAAATAGATCAGGATGTCTACAGATTACTACTGTTTCCATTTGCTGTAAAAGATCAAGCTAAGAGTTGGTTAAATAACCAACCTAAGAACATCATAAAAACATGGAAACAGCTGTCAGAAAAATTCCTGAATCACTATTTCCCTCCAAAACGGATGACCTGAATCACTACTTTCCTCCAAAACGGATGACACAGCTAAGGCTAAGCATCCAAGGCTTCAAACAAGGAGATAATGAATCCCTTTATGATGCCTGGGAGAGATACAGAGAGATGCTAAGAAAATGCCCCTCTGAAATGTTTTCAGAGTGGGTGCAATTAGACATCTTCTACTATGGGCTTACAGAAAAAGCTCAGATTTCTCTAGACCACTCACCTGGTGGATCTATACGTATGAGAAAAACAATTGAAGAAGCTCAAGAGCTTATTGATACAGTTTCCAGAAATCAGCATATGTACCTAAGCAGTGAACCTTCCATGAAAGAAGAAGCTAAAACAGTAACTACTGAACTCAGTCCTGTGGATCAGGCTAATGAATTCAATCAGCAATTAGACTTTCTAACCAAGCAGCTAGCCGAATTCATTCAATCAGCAATTAGACTTTCTAACTCAGCAGCTAGTCGAATTCAAGGAAATACTACAGGAAACAAGAATGGCTAACAGGAATATAGAAGTGCAATTAAAGCAGACAGAAAAGCAACTGTCAAAACAAATAGCAGAAGAATGCCAAGCAGTTCAATTAAGAAGTGGGAAAACATTAAATACCTCACTTCAAAGCAGCAGGAAGCCAAGAAATGAATAGATGGCTACTCAAAATCCCTCTGAGGACAATCAGAGCCCAGAGAGGAATAAGGCTGGCACTGAACGCCCAGCCCATGCTCATTCTTGGCGTTCAACGCCAGAAACAAGCATGAATCCGGCGTTGAACGCCCAAAGGGAGCACAGTTCTGGCGTTCAGACGCCAGTAACAAATAAGGAGGTGGCGTCTAACGCCACTCCAGCTTCCACCCCTGGCATTCAAATGCTAGTGGGGGATCACTCACATACAAGTGCTGATAACAACCCTTCTAAAAAAGCTTCCCAACCCACTTCTACAGGCAATAAACCTGCAGCAACTAAGGTTGAGGAATACAAAGCCAAAATGCCTTATCCTCAAAAACTCCGCCAAGCGGAACAGGATAAGCAATTTGCCCGCTTTGCAGACTATCTCAGGACTCTTGAAATAAAGATTCCGTTTGCATAAGCACTTGAGCAAATACCCTCTTACGCTAAGTTCATGAAAGAGATCTTAAGTCATAAGAAGGATTGGAGGGAA
>NC_029772.3:85224131-85225115 GCF_000817695.3 Arachis duranensis
CCTTTCCTACTGACTTTGTGGTGCTGGAAATGGAGGAGCACAAGAGTGCAACTCTCATTCTAGGAAGACCTTTCCTAGCAACTGGCCGAACCCTCATTGACATCCAAAAAAGGAAAGTAACCTTGAGAGTCAATCAGGAGGAGTTCAAGTTGAATGTTGTCAAAGCCATGCAACATCCAGACACCCCAAATGACTGCATGAGTGTTGATATTATTGACTCTCTGGTAAGAGAGGTCAATATGGCTGAGAGTCTCGAATCAGAGCTAGAGGACATCTTTATAGATGTTCAGCCTGATTTGGAGGAATCAGAGAGAATAGTAGAACCTCTGAAAATCCCTCAGGAAGAGGAGAAACCTCCAAAACTCGAGCTCAAACCATTACCACCATCCCTAAAATATGCATTCCTGGGAGAAGTTGATACCTTTCCTGTAATCATAAGCTCTACCTTAGAGCCACAGGAAGAGGAAGCACTAATTCAAGTGCTAAGGACACACAAGATAGCTCTTGGGTGGTCCATCAGTGATCTCAAGGGCATTAGCCTAGCCAGATGCATGCACAAGATCTTACTGGAGGGTGACGCCAAACCAGTGGTTCAACCATAAAGGCGGCTGAATCCAGCCATGAAGGAGGTGGTGCAGAAAGAGGTCACTAAGTTACTAGAGGCTGGGATTATTTATCCTATTTTTGATAGCCCCTGGGTAAGCCCTGTCCAAGTCGACCCTAAGAAAGGTGGCATGACAGTGGTTCATAATGAAAAAAATGAACTGGTTCCTACAAGAATAGTTACTAGGTGGCGTATTTGTATTGATTATAGAAGGCTCAATACAGCTACCAGAAAGGATCATTTTCCTTTACCATTCATAGACCAGATGCTAGAAAGACTGGCAGGTCATGAATACTACTGCTTCCTGGATGGATATTCAGGTTATAATTAAATTGCAGTAGATCCAAAAGATCAAGAGAAAATAGCATTCACATGTCCAT
>NC_029772.3:85225502-85226290 GCF_000817695.3 Arachis duranensis
GAGGTAATTGAAAAATTACCACCACCTGCCAATGTTAAGGCAATCAGAAGCTTTCTGGGGCATGCAGGATTCTATAGGAGGTTTATAAAGGATTTTTAAAAATCGCCAAACCTCTGAGCAACCTGCTAGCTGCTGACATGCCATTTGTCTTTGATAAGGAGTGTTTGCAGGCATTTGAGACTCTGAAAGCTAAATTGGTCACAGCACCAATCATCTCTGCACCAAACTGGACATAGCCATTTGAACTAATGGGTGATGCCAGTGACCATGCCATTGGCGCAGTGTTGGGACAAAGGCATGACAAGATTCTACACGTCATTTACTATGCCAGTCGTGTTTTAAATGACGCACAGAAGAACTACACAACCACAGAAAAAGAGTTACTTGTAGTGGTTTACGTCATTGACAAATTCAGATCTTATTTAGTAGGATTGCAGTGGTTTACGCCATTGACAAGTTTAGATCCTATTTAGTAGGATCAAAAGTGATTGTGTACACTGCTCATGCTGCTCTTAAATATCTACTCACAAAGCAGGATTCAAAACCCAGACTGATAAGATGGGTGTTGCTTCTGCAAGAGTTTGATATAGAAATAAGAGACAAAAAATGGACAGAGAATCAGGTAGCAGATCACCTGTCCCGAATAGAACCAGTAGAAGGGGCGTCCCTCCCTCTGACTGAGATCTCTGAAACCTTTCCGGATGAGCAACTCTTTGCCATCCAGGAAGTGCCATGGTTTGCAGATATTGTAAATTACAAGGCAGTGAGATTCATACCCAAAGAGTACA
>NC_029772.3:85226718-85228735 GCF_000817695.3 Arachis duranensis
AAGGCCTACTGGGCAACCAGATTCCTGAACCTTGATGCCAAGTTAGCTGGAGAAAAACGATTGCTCCAGTTAAATGAGCTAGAGGAATTTAGACTCAATTCTTTCGAGAATGCAAAAATATACAAAGAGAAAGCGAAAAGATGGCATGATAAGAAACTGTCATCCAGAGTCTTTGAGCCGGGGCAGAAAGTTCTGCTATTCAATTCTAGGCTCAAATTATTCCCCGGGAAATTAAAGTCCCGGTGGACAGGTCCATATGTGATTACAAGTGTATCACCATATGCATATGTAGAGCTTCAGGATAATGACTCTAACAAAAAGTTCATTGTTAATGGACAGAGAATTAAACATTATCTTGAAAGTAATTTTGAGCAAGAATGCTCAAAACTGAGACTTGATTAGAGCTCAGTAATAGTCCAGCTAAAGACAATAAAGAAGCGCTTGTTGGGAGGCAACCCATCCATTTACAAAGTTTATTTACTAATTAAATAAATTTCCTTTTCTTTACAGGTATGTGTCAAGTATCTTCAGAAGGTAAAAAAGGCAATTGATTGAATTCACAGAGTTACAGGAGAATTTGGAAGCTTACTGGCGTGAAAAAGTCAGTAAGAAATATTTTGGGCATTGAACGCCCAAAAGAAGCACCCACTGGGCGTTCAACGCCAGTAAGGGTGTTAAACGCTAGAAAGAAGCACCTTCTGGGCGTTTAACGCCAGATTGACAGCGTCTTGGGCGTTCAGAAAAACGCCCAGTGACAAAGGACTTCTTGGCGTTCAATGCCAGAAAGAAGCAACAGCTGGGCGTTGAATGCCCAGGAGAAGCATCAACTGGGCGTTAAACGCCCAAAACATGCAGCATTTGGGCGTTTAACGCCAGGATGGTGGGGAGGAGGTAAAATTCGCTTTCCTTTACAAATTTTCTAATTTTTATGTTTCAATTCATGATTTCTTGCATAAACATGTTTCAAAATATCATCCTTCAATTCCAAAAATATCCTAATTTCTAAAAACCCTAATTTCTAAAATCCCTTTTTCAAAAATATTAAATATATCTTAATTCATAAACACAAATCTTTTTCCAATCCAAATCTTTTTCAAATCTTTTTCAACTCATCATATCTTTTGGATTTCAAAATTGCCTCTCCCTCTATTCCTCTTTTATCCTTTCTTTTTGCCTGAGGACAAGCAAACCTCTAAGTTTGGTGTGATTTGCCATGATCATTGAGCTAAAACTCATCAAGATCATGGCACCTAAGGGAATAGGAAAAGCAAGGATGTGACTTGAAGGATCAAGCATCCCATAGACTAGAAGAACCCCCACTTCCCAAAATAAAGGTTGTTGAGTCCTAATCTTTGCCTTAACTCTGTGATAACTATTCTTATTATGAATTTACCTTAGAAGTTATATATTAGTAGTAGTAATTAGTATCTCTATTTTGATTTTATCTCCAATTAAGCTATAATTTATTTTTCTCATCATCATCAAACATGAATAAAATAGTAGATTTTTAGAATAAAAAGGCAATATTTTTTCGAGTTCTTAATAAGGAAAATTCTAATTATTTATATGTGGTGGCAATACTTTTTGTCTTCTGAATGAATGCCTGAACAGTGTATATTTTTGATATTGAATTTTATGAATGTTAAAATTGTTGGCTCCTGAAAGAATGATGAACAAGAGAAATGCTATTGATGATCTGAAAAATCATGAAAGTGATTCTTGAAGCAAGAAAAAGCAGTGAAAAAAGCCAATAGCCCTTAAAACCAAAAGGCAAGGGTAAAAAAAAAAGATCCAAGGCTTTGAGCATCAATGGATAGGAGGGCCCAAGGAAATAAAATCCAGGCCTAAGCGGCTAAATCAAGCTGTCCCTAACCATGTGCTTGTGTCATGAAGGTCCAAGTGAAAAGCTCGAGACTGAGTGGTTAAAGTCATGATCCAAAGCTAAAAGAGTGTGCTTAAGAACTCTGGACACCTCTAATTGGGGACTTTAGCAAAGCTGAGTCACAATCTGAAAAGG
>NC_029772.3:85228837-85229966 GCF_000817695.3 Arachis duranensis
AAGTGCTTAGGGCCACGGCCAAGACTCATAAAAGTAGCTGTGTTCAAGAATCAACATACTTAACTAGGAAAATCAATAATACTATCTGAATTCTGAGTTCCTATGGATGCCAATCATTCCGAATTTCAAAGGACAAAGTGAGATGCCAAAACTGTTTGGAAGCAAAAAGCTACTAGCTCCGCTCATCTAATTAGAATCTGAGCTTCACTTAAAACTCTGAGATATTATTGCTTCTTGATTTCTTTTTATTCTCTTTTATTCATCTAGTTGCTTGGGGACAAGCAACAGTTTAAGTTTGGTGTTGTGATGAGCGGATATTTTATACGCATTTTGGGGGTAATTTCATGTAGATTTTAGTATGTTTTAATTAGTTTTTGGTAAAATATTATTAGTTTTTAGGCAAAAATCATATTTCTGTACTTTACTATGAGTTTGTGTGTTTTTCTATGATTTCAGGTATTTTCTGGTTGAAATTGAGGGAGCTGAGCAAAAATCTGAGTTAGGCTGAAAAAGGACTGCTGATGCTGTTGGATCCTGACCTCCCTGCACTCGGAATGGATTTTTTGGAGCTACAGAAGTCCAATTGAGGCTCTCTTAATTGGGTTGGAAAGTAGACATCCAGGGCTTTCCAGCAATATATAATAGTCCATACTTTGCGCGAATATAGATGACGTAAACTGGTGTTCAACGCCAGTTTCATACCGCTGTCTGGCGTCCAGCGCCAGAAACAGGTTACAAGTTGGAGTTCAGCGCCCAAAACACGTCACAACCTGGCGTTCAACTCCAGAAACAGCCCAAGCACGTGAGAAGCTTTAGTCTCAGCCCCAGCACACACCAAGTGGGCCCCAGAAGTGGATTTCTGTACCAATTATCTTAGTTTACTTATATTCTGTAAACCTAGGTTACTAGTTTACTATTTAAACAACTTTTAGAGGATTACTTTGCACCTCATGACATTTTCAGATCTGAATTTTATACACTTTGACGGCATGAGTCTCTAAACTCCATTGTTGGGGGTGAGGAGCTTTGCAGCGTCTCAATGAATTAATGCAATCGTTTCTATTTCATTCAAACGTGTGTGTATTCCTATCTAAGATGTTCATTCGCGCTTAAACATGAAGAAGGTGAT
>NC_029772.3:85230074-85249653 GCF_000817695.3 Arachis duranensis
GGCGTGATGACAAACGCAAAAGGATCAATGGATCCTATTCCAACATGATCGAGAACCAACAACTGATTAGCCGTGCTGTGACAGGGCATCTGGACCGTTTTCACTGAGAGGATGGGAAGTAGCCACTGACAATGGTGACACCCTACATACAGCTTGCCATGGATGGAACTTTACAAACAATTGAGTTGAATATTACATTGCAGAAATTCAGAGGACAAAGCATTTCCAAAACTCCAACATATTCTCCATTAATAAAGTAACAATTCCTTATTTCAAATACTTTTACTTCTTACAATTAAATCCAAATAACCTTATTGGCATCCTGACTAAGATTAATAAAATAAACATAGCTTGCTTCGAACCAATAATCTCCGTGGGATCGACCCTTACTCGCGTAAGGTATTACTTGGACGACCCAGTGCACTTGCTGGTTAGTTGTGCGGATTGCAAAAACTGTGATTGCAAATTCGTGCGCCAAATATCCTCCAAGATTCTAGAAGAAAAATTTTTGTCCTTATTACAAGTAACCTACATTTTACAAAACCTCGCATAACTTATTTCAACTGAAATATGTTTTGATGTAACGCAAACATTTATACTCTTCTTGATTCTTCTGAAAAATGTTTAATTCATATTTTTCCTTTTTCAACGGTAAAATAATTCCTCCTTATGTTTTTTCATATCTTGTGGACATGTTATTTAGTTGTGTTCCTAAACATTCTCTTGAATTTGGTAAACGACGCCATTGACTTTGACCATTCTCCTCATGTGAATATTGTACCTTGATTTAGCTTGACCTCAATTCTAACAAATGCAAAGTTTTTCTCTCATTGTCTCCATTGAAATTCTTCAAACACTCAATATGTCCACCTCTTATCTGTAAACTACTACTTGAATCTTTAGGAACGCCTATCCTTGTCATTATACTTTTCCTTATGAATCATGTACTCTTTGACATGACATCAAAATTGTTTTGATACGACACCGATCCTTGAATCTTTGAAAATGTTAAGTGCACCTTTTCATTAGGCAGAATTGGCTTATGCATTCTAATCACGTCATGTAATTTGACGTGTCATTTATCCTTTTCCTTTTCTCAATATGTAATTTAAATTTCTTTGTTTCACAATATGTACTGATGAGCGGATATTTTATACGCTTTTTAGGGGGTAATTTCATGTAGATTTTAGTATGTTTTAGTTAGTTTTTAGTATAATTTAACTATTTTTTAGGCAAAATTCATATTTCTGGACTTTACTATGAGTTTGTGTGTTTTTCTGTAATTTTAGGTATTTTCTGGCTGAAATTGAGGGAGCTGAGCAAAAATCTTATTTAGGCTGAAAAAGGACTGCTGATGCTGTTAGATTCTGACCTCCCTGCACTCGGAATGGATTTTTTGGAGCTACAGAAGTCCAATTGGCGCCCTTTTAATTGAGTTCGAAAGTAGACATCATGGGCTTTCCAGCAATATATAATAGTCCATACTTTGCGCGAAGATAGATGACGTAAACTGGCGTCCAACGCCAGTTCCATGTTGCAGTTTGGCGTTCAGCGCCAGAAACAGGTTACAAGTTGGAGTTCAACGCCAGAAACAGGTTACAACCTGGCGTTCAACTCCAGAAACAGCCCATGCACATGAGAGGCTTAAGTCTCAGCCCCAGCACACACCAAGTGGACCCCAGAAGTGGATTTTTGCACTATCCATCTTAGTTTACTCATTTTCTGTAAACCTAGGTTACTAGTTTAGTATTTAAACAACTTTTAGAGATTTATTTTGTATCTCATGACATTTTTAGATCTGAATTTTATACTCTTTGACGGCATGAGTCTCTAAACTCCATTGTTGGGGGTGAGGAGCTCTGCAGTGTCTCGATGAATTAATGCAATTATTTCTGTTTTTCCATTCAAGCATACGTGTTCCTATCTAAGATGTTCATTCGCGCTTAACTACGGAGAAGGTGGTGATCCGTGACACTCATCACCTTCCTCAATCCATGAATGTGTGTCTGACAACCACCTCCGTTCTACATCAGATTGAATGAATATCTCTCAGATTCCTTAATCAGAATCTTCGTGGTATAAGCTAGAATTGATGGCGGCATTCATGAGAATCCGGAAAGTCTAAACCTTGTCTGTGGTATTCTGAGTAGGATTCTGGGATTGGATGACTGTGACGAAGTTCAAACTCACGAGTGTTGGGCGTGATGACAAACGCAAAAGAATCAATGGATTCTATTCCGACATGATCGAGAACCAACAGCTGATTAGCCGTGCTGTGACAGAGCATTTGGACCATTTTCACTAAGAGGATGGGAAGTAGCCATTGACAACGGTGACACCCTACATAAAGCTTGCCATGGAAGGAACTTTGCACTTTTGCATGAGAGGAATATTATGTTACAGGAATTCAGAAGACAAAGCATCTCCAAAACTCCAACATATTCTCCATTATTGAACAACAAGTAATTATTTCACGCTCTTTTAATTTTTTTTAGTAATTTAAACTGATAATCATAATTGATATCCTGACTACGAATAATAAAATAATCATAGCTTGCTTCAAGCTAACAATCTCCGTGGTTAGTTGGGCGACCTAGTGCACTTGCTGGTTAGTTGTGCAGATTGCAAAAGTGTGATTGCAATTTCGTGCACCAAGTTTTTGGCGCCGTTGCCGGGGATTGTTTGAGTTTGAACAACTAAAGGTTTATTTTGTTGCTTAGATTAGGAATAGAGTGTTGTTGCTATAGAGTAATTAAATTTGAGTCCTTTAATTTATTTTCAAAAAATTTTTCAAAAATATTATTTTTCTTTATCAATTTTTAATTTTTTTCGTAGGTTTGGTGTCTTGTTCTAAGTTTGGTGTCAATTGCATATTTTATATTTTCCTTTTAAATTTTCGAAGTTGTGTTCTTTGATCTTCAAGTTGTTCTTGTTTATTTTTTCTTGTTTGATCTTTAGTTTTTCTTGTTCTGTGTCGTTTCTAGTTTTTCTTGTACTTTTCCAAAGCATTAGTCTTCAAAAAGGAATTTATTTTTAGTTAGTGAAAATACCTCTTCAAAACAAGTGTTACCTTTACTGCCCAATTGGCTAGAGCGTTAGTCTATGTTCTTGGTAATTGGGTATGTTTTTTTTAAATCTTTTTCAAAAATAATTTTTCTTGATTTAATCTTGCGCCAAACTTGAAGTTTGGTGTTTGTGTTTTTCTCTTTCATAATAAAATTCAAAAATAAAAAATATCTTTTCTAACTATTTTTAAGCAATTATTTTGAATTTTTTTATAAAAATTCAGATTTCAATCTCAAAATTTTTCAAATCTTATCCTTTTAAGATTTTTAAAAATCACATCTTTTTCAAAAATATCCCAACCACTTTCTCTCTCCTCACTTTTTCGAAAATCTTCATAAAGTATTTTCAAATTTTTATCATTTTTATTTTTTATTTTATTTTTATTTTGGTTTTTATTTTATTTTATTTTATTAATTCAAAAATCATTTTTTTAATAAAATAAATTCACGTCATCTCCCTTTCTACATCATGGACCTAAGTGGACATAAACAGTCTAGAAGGACTTTGGGGTCATATGCTAGCCCCACTACTGCTTCATATGGGAGTAGTATATGTATATCCTCTATTGGAGTTAGTAGTTTTGAGTTGAATCCTCAGCTCATTATCATGGTGCAGCAAAGTTGTCAGTATTCCAGTCTTCCACAGGAAGAACCTACAGAGTTTTTGGCACAGTTTTTACAAATTGCTGACACAGTACATGATAAGGAGGTAGATCAGGATGTCTACAGGCTATTACTGTTCCCATTTGCTGTAAAAGACCAAGCTAAGAGGTGGTTAAACAACCAACCTAAGGACAACATAAAGACATGGAAACAGCTGTCAGAAAAATTCCTGAATCACTATTTTCCTCCAAAATGGATGACACAGCTAAGGCTGAGCATCCAAGGCTTCAAACAAGGAGATAATGAATCTCTTTATGATGCTTGGGAGAGATACAGAGAGATGCTAATAAAATGCCCCTCTGAAATGTTTTCAGAGTGGGTGCAGTTAGACATCTTCTACTATGGGCTTACAGAAAGAGCTCAGATTTCTCTAGACCACTCAGCTGGTGGATCTATACACATGAGAAAGACAATAGAAGAAGCTCAAGAGCTCATTGATACACTTGCCAGAAATCAGCATCTGTACCTAAGCAGTGAACCTTCCATGAAAGAAGAGGTTAAAACAGTAACTGCTGGATTGAGTCCTACAGAACAGGTTACTGAATTCAATCAGCAACTGGATTTTCTAACAAAACAGCTAGCCGAATTCAAGGAAATACTACAAGAAACAAGAATGGCTAATATGAATATGGAAGTACAGTTGAAGCAAACAGAACAACAGTTATCAAAACAAATAACAGAAGAGTGCCAAGCAGTTCAATTAAGAAGTGGAAAATATTAAATACCTCACTTCAAGATAGCAGGAAGCCAAGAAATGAGCAAACTAACCAAAATCCCTCTGAGGACAGTAAGAGCCCAGAGAGGAATAATTCTGGCGCTCAAACACCAGAGAATGGGTGGAAAGCTGGCGTTGAATGCCCAAACCATGCTGAGTCCTGGCGTTCAACGCCAGAAACAAGCATGGATTTGGCGTTGAACGCCCAAAGGGAGCACAGTTCTGGCGTTCAGACGCCAGAAGCAGGTAAGGAGCTGGCGTCTAACGCCACTCCAGCTTCCACCCCTGGCATTCAAATGCCAGTGGGGGATCAGACACATACTAGTGCTGATAATAACCCTTCTAAAAAGGCTTCCCAACCCACATCTGTAGGCAATAAACCTACAGCAACTAAGGTTGAGGAATACAAAGCCAAAATGCCTTATCCTCAGAAACTCCGCCAAGCGAAACAGGATAAGCAATTTGCCCGCTTTGCAGACTATCTCAGGACTCTTGAAATAAAGATTCCGTTTGCAGAGGCACTTGAGAAAATACCCTCTTATGCTAAGTTCATGAAAGAGATCTTAAGTCATAAGAAGGATTGGAGGGAAACTGAAAACGTTTACCTCACTGAAGAATGCAGTGTAGTCATTCTGAAAAGCTTAGCTGAGAAGCTTAAAGATACGAGAAGCTTTATGATACCATGCACATTAGAAGGTACTTGTACCAAGCAAGCTCTATGTGATCTTGGGGCAAGTATTAACCTAATACCTGTAGCTACTATCAAAAAGCTTGGGTTGAATGATGAAGTTAAAACAACCCGGATATGTCTCCAACTTGCTGATGGCTCTATTAAATACCCATCAAGCGTGATTGAAGACATGATTGTCAAGGTTGGGCCATTTGCCTTTCCCACTGACTTTGTGGTGCTGGAAATGGAGGAGCATAAGAGTGCAACTCTCATTCTGGGAAGACCTTTCCTAGCAACTAGCCAAACCCTTATTGATGTTCAAAAAGGAGAAGTAACCCTAAGAGTCAGTGAGGACGAGTTCAAGTTGAATGTTGTCAAAGCCATGCAGCATCCAGACACCCAAAATGACTGCATGAGCATTGATATTATTGACTCTCTGGTAAAAGAAATCAATATGGCTGAGAGTCTCCAATCAGAGCTAGAGAATATCTTTAAAGATGTTCAGCCTGATCTGGAGGAACCAGAGAGAATAATAGAACCTCTGAAAATTCCTCGGGAAGGGAGAAACCTCCCAAACCCGAGCTCAAACCATTACCACCATCCCTGAAATATGCATTTCTGGGAGAAGGTGATACCTTTTCTGTAATCATAAGCTCTACCCTAGAGCCACAGGAAGAGGAAGCACTAATTCAAGTGCTAAGGACACACAAGACAGCTCTTGGGTGGTCCATCAGTGATCTTAAGGGCATTAGCCCAGCCAGATGCATGCACAAGATCCTATTGGAGGGTGACGCTAAGCCAGTGGTTCAACCACAAAGGCGACTAAATCCAGCCATGAAGGAGGTGGTGCAGAAAGAGGTCACTAAATTACTAGAGGCTGGGATTATCTATCCTATTTCTGATTGCCCCTAGGTAAGCCCTGTCCAAGTCGTCCCTAAGAAAGGCGGCATGATAGTGGTCCATAATGAAAAAAATGAACTGGTTCCTACAAGAACAGTTACAGGGTGGCGTATGTGTATTGATTACAGAAGGCTTAATACAGCCACCGAAAAGGATCATTTTCCTCTATCATTCATAGACCAGATGCTAGAAAGACTGGCAGGTCATGAATACTACTGCTTCCTGGATGGATATTCAAGTTATAATCAAATTGCAGTAGATCCCCAGGATCAAGAAAAAATAGCATTCACATGTCCATCCGGAGTATTTGCATACAGAAGGATGCCATTTGGTCTGTGCAATGCACCTGCAACCTTTCAAAGGTGCATGCTCTCTATTTTCTCTGATATGGTGGAAAAATTTATGGAAGTCTTCATGGATGACTTTTCAGTATTTGGAGACTCATTCAGCTCCTGTCTTGACCATCTAGCACTTGTTCTAAAGAGGTGCCAAGATACTAATCTGATTTTAAACTGGGAAAAATGTCACTTTATGGTGACTGAAGGAATTGTCCTTGGGCACAAAATTTCGAACAAGGGAATAGAGGTGGATCAAGCTAAGGTAGAGGTAATTGAAAAATTACCACCACCTGCCAATGTTAAGGAAATCAGAAGCTTTCTGGGGCATGCAGGATTTTATAGGAGGTTTATAAAGGGTTTCTCAAAATCCGCCAAACCTCTAAGTAATCTGCTAGCTGCTGACACGCCATTTATCTTTGATAAGGAGTGTCTGCAGGCATTTGAGACTCTGAAAGCTAAATTGGTCACAGCACCAATCATCTCTGCACCGAACTGGACATTACCATTTGAACTGATGTGTGATGCCAATGACCATGCCATTGGTGCAGTGTTGGGACAGAGGCATGACAAGCTTCTGCACGTTATTTACTATGCCGGTCGTGTTTTAAATAACGCACAGAAGAAGTACACAACCACAGAAAAAGAGCTACTTGCAGTGGTTTACGCCATTGACAAGTTCAGATCCTATTTAGTGGGATCAAAAGTGATTGTGTACATTGACCATGCTGCTCTTAAATATCTACTCACAAAGTAGGATTTAAAACCCAGACTCATAAGATGGGTGCTGCTTCTGCAAGAGTTTGATATAGAAATAAGAGACAGAAAAGGGACAGAGAACCAAGTAGCAGATCACCTGTCCCGAATAGAACCAGTAGAAGGGGCGTCCCTCCCTCTTACTGAGATCTCTGAAACCTTTCCGGATGAGCAACTCTTTGACATCCAGGAAGTGCCATGGTTTGCAGATACTGCAAACTACAAGGCAATAAGATTCATACCCAAAGAGTACAGTAGGCAACAAACAAAGAAATTAATCACGGATGCAAAGTACTATCTTTGGGATGAACCATATCTCTTCAAGAGATGTGCAGACGGAGTAATCTGTAGATGTGTGCCTAAAGAAGAAGCACAAAAGATCATCTGGCACTGCCATAGATCACAGTATAGAGGACATTTTGGAAGTGAGCGAACAGCCACAAGAGTCCTCCAATGTGGCTTCTACTGGCCTACTCTCTATAAAGACTCCCGAGTGTTTGTACTTAACTGTGACAGTTGCCGAAGATCTGGCAATCTGCCTCACAGTTATGCCATACCTCAACAAGGGATCTTAGAGATTGAGTTGTTTGATGTATGGGGTATTGACTTCATGGGGCCATTCCCACCATCACACTCAAACACTTATATTCTGGTGGCAGTGGATTATGTATCCAAATGGGTAGAAGCTATAGCAACACCCACTAATGATACTAAGACAGTGCTGAAATTCCTCCAGAAATACATCTTCAGCATATTTGGTATCCCTAGAGTACTAATTAGTTATGGGGGCACTTATTTCTGCAATAAACAGCTTTACTCTGCTTTGGTTTGATATGGAGTTAGCCACAGGGTAGCCACTCCATATCATCCACAGACAAATGGGCAAGCTGAAGTCTCTAATATAGAACTTAAAAGAATCCTGGAACGGACTGTGATTAACCGTAGAAGGGATTGGGCAAGAAGCTTGGATGATGCTCTATGGGCATACAGAACAGCATTCAAGACTCCTATAGGGACCTCTCCATACCAGCTTGTGTATGGAAAGGCATGTCACTTGCCAGTGGAACTGGAACATAAGGCCTACTGGGCAACCAGATTCTTAAACCTTGTTGCCAAGTTAGCTGGAGAAAAATGATTGCTCCAGTTAAATGAGCTAGAGGAATTTAGACTCAATGCTTTCAAGAATGCAAAAATTTACAAAGAGAAAGCAAAAAGATGGCATGATAAGAAACTGTCATCCAGAGTCTTTGAGCCAGGGCAGAAAGTTCTGCTATTTAATTCTAGGCCCAGATTATTCCCCGGGAAATTAAAATCCCGGTGGAGAGGACCATATGTGATTACAAGTGTGTCACCATATGGATACGTAGAGCTTCAGGATAATGATCCTAACAAAAGTTCATTATTAATGGACAGAGAGTCAAACATTATCTTGAAAGCAATTTTGAGCAAGAATGCTCAAAACTGAGACTTAACTAAAGCTCAGTAATAGTCCAGCTAAAGACAATAAAGAAGCGCTTGCTGGAAGGCAACCCAGCCATTTACAAAGCTTATTTGTTAATTAATTAATTTTTACAGGTAGATGTCAATTATCTTCAAGGTAAAAAAGCAATTGCTTAAGTTAACAGAGTTACAGAAGGATTTAGAGGATAAAACAGCAAAAAGAAAGCTCACTAGTGCGAAAAAGCCAGTAAAAGCTATTTTGGGCGTTGAACGCTAGTAAGGATAACCATCTGGGCGTTAAATGCCAGAAAGGAGCATCTTCTAGGCGTTGAACGCCAGAAAGAAGCACCTTATGGGCATTCAATGCCAGATTTACAGCATCCTGGGCGTTTAGAAAAACGCCCAGTGACAAAGGAGTTCCTGGCATTCAATGCCAGCTAGAAGCAACAGTTGGGCGTTGAACGCCCAGGAGAAGCTGCCAAAACATGCAGCGTTTGGGTGTTTAACGCCAGGATTGTGGGGAGGAGGTAATTTCATTTTCAATTCAAATTTTTTCCAATTTTCATGTTTCAATTCATGATTTCTTGCATAAATATATTACAAACTTTCATCTTTCAACTTCAATTTCAAAATTTATTTTCTAAGCATATATCTTGATTTTTCTTTAATTTCTTTTCAAATATTTTTTAAAACTCATCTATCTTTTTAAATTCTTTTCAAATCTTTTTAATTTCTTCTCATATCTTTTTCAACTCATCATATCTTTTGAATTTCGAAATTGCCTCTCCTTCTATTCCTCTCCTTTCCTTTCTTTTGCTTGAGGACAAGCAAACCTCTAAGTTTGGTGTGACTTGCCATGATCACTGGGCTAAAACTCATCGAGATCATGGCAACTAAGGGAACAGGAAGAGCAAAGATGTAACTTGAAAGAACTGAAGCGTCAGAAATTATCTCTTGAAGGACCAAGCACCCCACAGACTAGAGGAACATACACTTCCCAAAATAAAGGTTGTTGAGTCCTAATCTTTGCCTTAACTCTGTGATAATTGTTCTTATTATGAATTTACCTTAGAAGTTATATATTAGTAGTAGTAATTAGTATCTCTATTTTGATTTTATTTCCAATTAAGTTATAATTTATTTTTTTCATCATCATTAAACATGAATAAAATAGTAGATTTTTAGAATAAAGAGGCAATTTAATTTTTTTTTGAGTTCTTAATAAGGAAAATTCTAATTATTTATATGTGGTGGCAATACTTTTTGTCTTCTGAATGAATGCTTGAACAGTGCATATTTTTTATATTGAATTTTATGAATGTTAAAATTGTTGGCTCCTGAAAGAATGATGAACAAGAGAAATGTTATTGATGATCTGAAAAATCATGAAATTGATTCTTGAAGCAAGAAAAAGCAGTGAGAAACAAGCTTGCGAAAAAAAACAAAACAAAAAACAAAAAACAAAAGAGGTAGAAAAAGCCAATAGCCCTTTAAACCAAAAGGCAAGGGTGAAAAGGATCCAAGGCTTTGAGCTTCAATGGATAGGAGGGCCCAAGAAAATAAATCTAGGCCTAAGCGGCTAAATCAAGCTGTCCCTAACCATGTGCTTGTGGCATGTATGTCCAAGTGAAAGGCTTGAGACTGAGTGGTTAAAGTCGTGATCCAAAGCAAAAGAGTGTACCTAAGAACTCTGGATACCTCTAATTGGGGACTCTAGCAAAGCTAAGTCATAATCTAAAAAGGTTCACCCAGTTATGTGTCTGTGGCATTTATGTATCCCGTGGTAATATTGGAAAACAAAGTGCTTAGGGCCACGGCCAAGACTCATAAAGTAGCTGTGTTCAAGAATCAACATACTAAACTAGGAGAATTAATAATAATATCTGAATTCTGAGTTCATATGGATGCCAATCATTCTGAATTTCAAAGGATAAAGTGAGATGCCAAAACTGTTCAGAAGCAAAAAGCTACTAGTCCCGCTCATCTAATTAGAATCTGAGCTTCACTTAAAACTCTGAGATATTATTGCTTCTTAATTTCTTTTTATCATATTTTATTTATCTAGTTGCTTGGGGACAAGAAACAGTTTAAGTTTGGTGTTGTGATGAGTGGATATTTTATACGGTTTTTGGGGGTAATTTCATGTAGATTTTAGTATGTTTTTGTTAGTTTTTAGTATAATTTTATTAGTTTTTAGGCAAAATTCATATTTCTGGACTTTACTATGAGTTTGTGTGTTTTTCTATAATTTCAGGCATTTTCTGGCTGAAATTGAGGGAGCTGAGCAAAAATCTAATTTAGGCTGAAAAAGGACTGCTGATGTTGTTGGATTCTGACCTCCTTGCACCCGGAATGGCTTTTTTGGAGCTACAAGAGTTCAATTGGCGCGCTCTCAATTGTGTTAGAAAGTAGACATCCAGGGCTTTTCAGCAATATATAATAGTCCATACTTTGCGCGAAGATAGACGATGAAAACTGGCGTCCAACGCCAGTTCCATGTTGCAGTTTGGCGTTCAGCGCCAGAAACAGGTTACACGTTGGAGTCCAACGCCAGAAACAGGTTACAACCTGGCGTTCAACTCCAGAAACAGCCCATGCACGTGAGAGGCTTAAGTCTCAGACCCAGAACACACCAAGTGGACCCCAGAAGTGGATTTTTGCACTATCCATCTTAGTTTACTCATTTTCTGTAAACCTAGGTTACTAGTTTAGTATTTAAACAACTTTTAGAGATTTATTTTGTATCTCATGACATTTTTAGATCTGAATTTTATACTCTTTGACAGCATGAGTCTCTAAACTCCATTGTTGGGGGTGAGGAGCTCTGCAGCGTCTCGATGAATTAATGCAATTATTTCTGTTTTTGCATTCAAACATGCGTGTTCCTATCTAAGATGTTCATTCGCGCTTACTATGGAGAAGGTGGTGATCCGTGACACTCATCACCTTCCTCAATCCATGAAAGTGTGTCTGACAACCACCTCCGTTCTACATCAGATTGAATGAGTATCTCTTAGATTCCTTAATTAGAATCTTCGTGCTATAAGCTAGAATTGATGGCGGCATTCATGAGAATCCGAAAAGTCTAAACCTTGTCTATGGTATTCCGAGTAGGATTCTGGAATTGGATGACTGTGACAAGCTTCAAACTCACGAGTGTTGGGCGTGATGACGAACGCAAAAGAATCAATGAATTCTATTCCGACATGATCGAGAACCAACAGCTGATTAGCCGTGCTGTGACAGAGCATTTGGACTATTTTCACAGAGAGGATGGGAAGTAGCCATTGACAACGGTGACACCCTACATAGAGCCTGCCATGAAAGGAACTTTGCACTTTGCATGAGAGGAATATTATGTTACAAGAATTCAGAAGACAAAGCATCTCCAAAACTCCAACATATTCTCCATTATTGAACAACAAGTAATTATTTCAGGCTCTTTTAATTTTTTTTAGTAATTCAAACTAATAATCATAATTGATATCCTGTCTAAGAATAATAAAATAATCATAGCTTGCTTCAAGCTAACAATCTCTGTGGGATCGACCCTTACTTACGTAAGGTATTACTTGGACGACCCAGTGCACTTGCTGGTTAGTTGTGCGGATTGCAAAAGTGTGATTGCAATTTCGTGCACCATGTACCTTACATATATCTTGATCTGCTTACATTTTTGGTTATGTTAAGACTCTTGAACCATAATTATTGATCTCATATTTCTCCACGAGCTAAGAAACCCTTGTAGTAATCTGAAGTTGTTCTGCTGCGATGTGTCCCTATTGTCCTTAATCATTCCTTTTCTATAAAATATCATACTTCTTCGACTCATCTTGAATCAATTTCAAACTAATGCGCTATTTTTCTTGTTATTGATCCTATATATATACATACATCCCAAAATGTTCTGACTAGCCTAGTGTGTCGACAAGTAGAGTTTGGTATAGGCAGTAGAACCATGGTTTTCTTGGCTATTTTGAGAAAACTGCTATTATTTTGTCTTATAATTTGCATAATAGACTTGTGGCATCCCTTTTTTTAATTAAATTCTGTGAGAGTGATTATATTTTTCTGAAAGTAACCCTTACCGCAAGAATAGGTCGAGCTCCTAATATTTTAACCCTTGATATATAGGACCTTTTCAGATATTCAAAAAAGTTGGTCCAATAGTTTATCAAATAGCTTTTCCCCCTTCTTTCTCAATTTCTCATAATGTATTCCATATCTCGCAACTAAAGAGGTATAATCCCAATAAAAGATAAGTTTTGTAACAAAAAATGGTGCAATTTCGAAGCAACTTGACACATCTTGCCAAACCGGTTTGAAAAGTGGCCACGAGCAACAAGCATCTACAAGGAAAAATGGTTTCTTTAGTCACAGTTGCTTGGGGACGAGATGAGAAAATAGAACACACTTGAAAACGAGAAAAAAAAGTAAGGGCCGATTATCCGCACCTGTTTACATGTAAAGAAAATTTTGAGGGCAAAATTTTCTTTTAGGAAGATAGAATGTAACAGCCCAAATTTTTATGCCAACACAATGTTTTTCAAAAAATATTATTTTCAGTAATTAGTTTTATTTTGATGAGTCAATTCTGAGTTTTGAAGTAAAATAAATGATAATAATAGAGCCTAGATAATAATATTATTATTATCAAGTCTGATATTTGCCGATAAAGTAATTATCGGTATTTTTTTATGAGCTTAGAGTTGCTAATGCTTCATCAAATATCTTTCATCCTTAAGTTACTAATGTCATTTATATTAGTAACTCATATATATTTAACCATATATATATTATTACTAGTATTTTAATATATTCAGTTTCATAATTATTCGTTTAAGATATTTATAACTTGAACCGCTGATTTAGCAGCTCCAGAACTTGACACCTAGCATATGATCACCAATAATTATAATCATAATCCTTGTTTCATTTAATTTACTTGAGATTAAATTTGTAATTATATGAGTTTAAATTTGTAATTATATGAGTTTTTTGGTATTTCGGATAGTGAATAAAGTACAGGGATAAAACGAGTATTTTATAAAAACTCAAGATTATTTTTATAAACATGAAATTCAATGAGGTTCAAAGTATGATTTTATAAAAATGTTCGGTTAGAAATAAAATATTTTAATGTTTGTGGTTTAAAACGTAATTAACAAAAGTTTTGGAGTTATCGTTAAAAGGAGCTGAGTTTTCAAGCAAAGCTTTACATATTACATTTTAAACATTAGCTTATTTAAATCATTTAAAAGTAATTATTATCATTATTACTACTACTACTACTATTGTTATTATTTAATAATAATAGTATTTTTCTGAAGGACGGAACAGAGAACAACAAAGAAAAGCACCCTTAAAAGCTCCAAAAATATAGAATTAATATAAGAATCTTTTAATTCCGTTTCCATAAAATACTTAGGGGAAGTTGTATAAAGATGGGCCTGGCCCTTAATGAAAGAGAAAAGATAAATTGGCACGTGTGTTTATGAGAATGATTGAAAGGTCACAAAAGGGTGACGAAAAGTAATTAGTTATGGTGCCGATACGAAAATGTTAAGCCGTGGGCTTTGTATGTGAATGATTGTGCGGGGACACCTGTAACAACCCTATTTTTCGAGTACGTGAGATCTTTTCTGAAGGCACGGATTTCTCTAGAAGATCAGTAAAGGGAACACCTCTGATGTATCATCAAGCATCTCAATCCTCATTGTCATTATGTCATCCTTAAGCTAGAACCTCCTCTGTGGAAAGCTCGATAACGCAATAACGAAGAACCTAGTTTTTGAACTATATCGGTTAGGAGTTTTGATTCTAGTTTTCGTAAATAGTCTCTGTTTGATAAATCGGACTCGATTCATGAGAGAAGAGAGATAATAGTATAATATTATCATTATATTCATATTGGAAGTGTCTTGAATATTATTATAATATTATTTGATCTGTTTTAGTTAAAAATAGGAGATTAGTTTAACTAGGTTCACAGTCTACTGGTGCAGATTAACATCAGCACTCTCTGATGACTTTAGCAATGCCTCATCATATATCTTCTATTCTCATGTTAATCATTTTAATAGTGTCATTTATACTAGTATCTCAGATATTAATCTCTAGAAGTGTTGTTAAGTGTATGTTCTAATACATCTAGTTTTCGTAATTATACACCTGAGATATTTTTCAACCACCTCCCAAATTAGCCAATCATCATCAAGCATGACTTTTCTCACCCCCAAGACCTCCAATTCTGCCTCATTTGCTCATTGTGGCTGAAAATTATCAAGAGAAGGAGAGAAAGTTCTTGGTTCATAAATCTTCAAAGCTTGATTTCTTCTGAATTAAAACTCAAATTAAAACTCTGATTACACCAAAATGGTCCTCTCTTCTTCCTCTACATAACCATGTACTTTTCATGGCTGGAAATCAGGTGAGATGGCTATCTCTCTCCCTCTTCAATTTGGTTTTCAAGGAAAACCATGCTAAACATGTGTTTTCTTGATGTTCTTCCTTAGATCTCTTACTTAGCCTGACTTGTGGGCCAAAGATCCTCAATTTCCAGGAAGTTTAAGATGAGGATATCCTTCCTAATCTTCTGTCGAAGTTTTGGTTAGTTGATGATTTTGAGTTTTAAAGTTGTTCTTGATTGGATTTAGGAGGAGAAAGTGCTTTAAGAACACTTCAAAGAGTAACTGGATTTAGAGCAGCAAATTAAGGTAGGATTTGGTAAAATTAATCTTGATTAATTGTGTTTAAGTTGTGTGATTATGATATGGTTTGGTTATGCTTGAAATTGATTGTTTATATGAGTGATTCTTGTTGAAATTTTGGTGAAAATTTGATGAAATTTGATGATATTCAAGCTATGAATGCATGTTCTTGTGGCTGCTAGAATTTCGAACCATAGGACTCAAATTGGGATTGAATTTGTGTTGAAATCTAGTAGGAAATAAGGGGCTTTGGTGGCTGCAATTTTATTTTGAATTACGGTAAAAATTGGTTACTGAAAAGATTGAAAAACGGGTAAAAACAAAGAAAGAATCACAAAAATTTACAAAGAACATGAAGAACACTTTGAGTATAGTGAAGAACATTGAAAAACACCTTTTAGATCTTAAGAAGAGATAAAATATTAAATAATAATATTTAATTAAAAATAATATTTTAATAAAAATAATAAAATAATGTGGAAAAGGCAGTTTTTTCGTAAAAGTTTTAAAAAGACAACTTTAAACTCAGAATCTCATAATTACCTTCATAAAACAATTAGGGAGTGGTAAAAACATATTAGTGAGGCAAAGACAAAGGAAAGATAAAAAGTTGAAGAAAATATAAGAATCGGATAAAAAGTCTATAAAGTTTTAACGACAGAAACAAACAGAGATTAGTAAACAAACTAGGAGCAACATAGTTAGTATTTGAGTTACGCCTAGGGTTAGGTATAATATGAAAAGTTAAACTTATCAGTATAGACTTAATGATCCCATACTTGGGACAGGCTAACTATTCATACCGAAAGTTCATATTCTTTAAATATATATGTTAAACAGAGAAATCGTAGCAAAATAATGAGACACAGAGAAAAGAGGAATCAGAGCATAGTAAAGAGACAAAAAGAAAAGAGTAATCTAAGCAGAGTAAAGACACAAAGAAAATAGAGTAATATGATAAAGAGATTAGAGAACAAGCAGAGGGCCTATTGAGAGGTCATTTATTGCATTAAGGCAACACTAGAGATTTTGTGTGTTCATCTGCTGCATTAAGGTAGTCAGATAGATGGTGGTACGACCACTTTATGCTTTTCTGGTATACCTTGCTATAATGATTTGCTGTAAGACAGAGGTTGCTTACAGAGGTATTGAGATCAGTGTGCTCTTGTAAGACAAAGGGTGCTTACAGTGAGTGTGTTGTACTCATGTAAGACAGAGGTTGCTTACAGTGAGTGTGTTGTACTCATGTAAGACAGAGGTTGGTTACAGTAAGTGTGTTGAACTCCTATAAAACAAAGGTTGCTTACAGCGGGTATGTTGGGCATATATAGGCTAACAAATGTCACCCTACAAGACAAAGGGTGCTTGCAATGGGTATTACCGACAAGAAAGCCTTATCCAGACAGAGGTTGCTGGGTAACATTGGGAACAGGGTAGTAACCGACAAATGAACTCATTACCTGCACTACGACTAGACATGCATCATACTTGGTTCTACATTTCCTCTGTTATGATTGTTGTATGAATGTATGTTTTCTTTGTTTGTATTCTATACTCTATGTCTCTATTTTATTTTCTTGTATTCTTATATTTGTGTTCTATTTTTTGTTTTCTCTTTTTTCTCTATTTATCTGTATTTTCTATTTACTACTTCTCTGTATTCTGCTATTTTGCCTTCTAAACAACACCGAATTAATGAAATTAACTAATAACCTCGACCCTACTAAGAACGCCCCAGTTCTTACCCCTTCTCTCTCCTTTCCCCTCCAGATGGAAGCAAGGGTATCCTTCCGTAGTCCACTGACGATCGTTCTGCAAAAGGGTTCTGCTCTGGGTAGTCTTCTGAGTCTAGAGCGAGATTCGTTTTTTGTTTATATCATGTATATACTATGAGACCAACCAACGTTTGCACCCCGTTTGTATGCGAACTTTAACCTAAATCCTATGTTCGAGACTCCTACTATGTGGCTACGCGATGAAGCACCAGTGAGACGTCATATGACAACGTATAATCGTGCAAAGGAGTAGTAGACGATCTTCCACCTTTTAATGACATTCCACCTGACTTGAGTTTTGAAGACTTAGAACATACTTTCCCTCGCTTTAGTAGTTTAGAGGGACTAGGTGAGTATAGAGTCTACGCTAGCGTGGGCGCCAGCTTAGGGACTTCTTGAACAGGTCAGGGCCTGGGATGTTGTATGTATATATATGTATATAGATATTATTTAGCTATATCTAGGGGTGTTCTAACTAAAAGTCGATACTCTAAAAAAGGTTGGATCACTGAATGTTGTTAATTTCTTAAGATGTATTTATGTGTGGTTGTTTATAACTGTTTTATCTGTTATTATTTGTGAATTGATTATGAATGATTCTATTTATTAATCCAAACATTTTCAACAAAAAAGTACCTCAAAAAATAACTACGCTTTTAACAATGAATCAGGCTCATATAATAAATAATAGATAATATGGAATGACTTCCAGGAGAAATGGTCACATGCTTCAGCTGGAGAATTAGCGCTTACAAGTACTTGCAGATGTCATGTTTGGCATACTTCAGTGAGAGAATCAGTTCCTGCAAGAGGTTGGAACCTTACAAAGGTTATACCGCTAGATTGCCTTATCTGACTTTCGAGTCGGATTGCGTCGGGTGTGGGCCGAAACCGACAAATGAGCTCATTACCTGCCTTAGGGCTAGACATGCATCATATTTGTTTGCGCATACTATTCTGTGATTGTGTGTGTGTGTGTGTGATTCTTGACTTGTGATTTCATTGCATTCTGTGGTTTGTTATGGCAATGCATGTGTGCTTTCTGATTTATTTTCCCCTGTATCTTTGGTTTGTTAAAAGTTGTTTGTATTCCAAAAATTTATTGTTGTTGTCTAAGTATAATAAAGAATAAAATGAACTTGACTTTTAACCCCGACCCTACTAAGAACTCCATAGTTCTTACCCCATATTTCCACCCCTTTCAGCTACAGGTGTGAAGGCTTATTTCGAAACTGCAGGAACATAGAAGAATATGTTTGCAAGTTGAGTCGTTGTTAGAATTTATTTTTCCCCTCGCCTTGTTAGTTGGAGTTTTATTCAGAGAGGTAGATTTTGTAATTAGTTTGTATGTAATACTATAATGTATTACTAATATTAAGGACGTGGATGTGTGTTATTCTGTTCTTGTTGAAAAAGTCCTTAACTTTTAGTAAAATTGTAGATAAATTAACGTGTAAAGGCTCAATATTAAATAGATAATAAAAGGAATTAGGTTGGTAATGCCTTACCTTTGGTATGATCATGACGTACTGAAAGTTGGGTCATTACATATTTCACATTCTACTATGGAGGTTAAGTTTGTAGCTTTATCAGCCACCCAGGTAAAAAAGCGGAATGGTTTAGTGGTGCACGAATTTGCAATCACACTTTTTGCAATCCGCACAACTAACCAGCAAGTGCACTGGGTCGTCCAAGTAATACCTTACGTGAGTAAGGGTCGAATCCCACGGAGATTGTTGGATTGAAGCAAGCTATGTTTATTTTATTGATCTTAGTCAGGATACCAATAGGGTTCTTTAGCCTCGTATAAAGTAAAAAGGGCATAAAATAAATAGTTGTTACTTTAATAATGGAGAATATGTTGGAGTTTTGGAGATGCTTTGTCCTCTGAATTTCAACTTTTCCTTGAAATCCTTTTCCCACAGCACGGCTAATCATCTGTCGGTTCTCAATCAGGTTGGAATAGAATCCATTAATTCTTTTGCGTCTGTCACTAACGCCCAGCCTTCAGGAGTTTGAAGCTCGTCACAGTCATTCAATTCCAGAATCCTACTCGGAATACCACAGACAAGGTTTAGACTTTCCGGATTCTCATGAAAGCCGCCATCAATCCGGCTTATACCACGAAGATTCTGATTAAGGAATCTAAGAGATACTCATTCAATCTGATGTAGAATAGAGGTGGTTGTCAGGCACATGTTCATGGATTGAGGAAGGTGATGAGTGTCACGGATCATCACCTTCTCCATAATTAAGCGCGAATGAACATCTTAGATAAGAACAAGCGTGTTTGAATGGAAAACAAAAGTAATTGCATTAATTCATCGGGACGCTGCAGAGCTCCTCACCCCCAACAATGGAGTTTAGAGACTCATGCCGTCAAAAAGTATGTAATTCAGATCTGAAAATGTCATGAGGTACAAGATAAGTCTCTGAAAGTTGTTTAAATAGTAAACTAGTAACCTAGGTTAACAGAATATGAGTGAACTAAGATAATTGGTGCAGAAATCCACTTTTGGGGCCCACTTGGTGTGTGCTGGGGCTGAGACT
>NC_029772.3:85249829-85250202 GCF_000817695.3 Arachis duranensis
TACGTCGTCTATCTTCGCGCAAAGTATGGACTATTATATATTGCTGGAAAGCCCTGGATGTCTACTTTCCAACGCCGTTGATTTAGCCGCTTAGGCCTGGAATTACTTCCTTGGTCCCTCCTATCCACTGATGCTCAAAGCCTTGGATCCTTTTCACCCTTGCCTTTTGGTTTTAAGGGCTATTGGCTTTTATTCCTTTTCTTGATCCAATGATTTCTTGTAAAAAAATTTTTTTTCACTACTTTTTCTTGCTTCAAGAATCAATTTCATGATTTTTCAGATCATTAATAATATTTTTCGTGTTCCTCATTCTTTCAGGAGCCAATATTCATCAAATTCAAAGTACAAATTATGCACTGTTCAAGCATTCATT
>NC_029772.3:85250542-85251437 GCF_000817695.3 Arachis duranensis
TTATTCCCATCTTCACTCCGGCATCTCTGCTGAGCATAGAAATTAAGCTTGGATAGGCCAGTCTGGCGTCCTTGGAATTCTTGTTTGCTATTTTGTATAGTTCACACGAGATCAGTTGATGGACTTCTACTTCTTTTCCCAACATGATACAGTGAATCATCACTGCTCTTTTAATGGTAACTTCAGAACGGTTGCTGGTGGGCAATATGGAACGCCCAATGAAATCCAGCCAGCCTCTGGCTACTGGTTTGAGATCTTCTCTTTTGAGTTGATTTGGGATGCCAGTCGTGCTGGTGGTCCACCTGGCTTCAGGGATGCATATATCCTCTAGAATCTTGTCCAAGCATTTATTTACCCTCATCATTCTCCTATTAAAGGAGTCTGGGTCATCTTTCAGTTGAGGAAGCTTAAAGATCTCCCTGATTTTGTCAGGATGGGTATGAACAATCTTTCCTCTGACTAAGGTCCGATGGTCATAGAGGGCAGCTCTAATTATTCTTTGCCTGTCTGTCTACCATAGATTAGCATAGAACTCCTGAACCATGTTCCTTTCCACTTTCGTTTCAGGATTAGCTAGGATTTCCCAGTTCCTGTTTCGAATTTGTTCTTGGATCTCCGGATATTCATCTTCCTTCAGATCAAACTTGACTTTCGGGATCACTGATCTGTGGCTCATTATTTTGTAGTAATGGTCTAAATGTTCTTTAGTTAAGAACTTCCCTTGATTCCAAAGTGACTTTGGAATATTCTCTTTCTTGCCTCTTGGGTTGAGTTGTTTTCCTTTAGGGGCCATGATCAAAGTGAGAATGTTTTTGTGATCACGGATAAGCACACCAAACTTAGAGGATTGCTTGTCCTCAAGCAAAAGAAGAGAGAGAAGAGGGATAGGAGGAGA
>NC_029772.3:85251492-85252531 GCF_000817695.3 Arachis duranensis
AGAAAAGGATATAATTTAAAAAGATATGAATGATATTTAAAAATAAATTTGAAATTTATAATTTTGAAAAAGATTTTAAAAGATAATTAAGTTAGGAAAGAGCTTGGAAAAAGAGTTGGATTGGATTGAAAATCAACTGTCTTTATGGATTAAGATGCATGTAAAATCTTTGAAATAGGGATTTCAGAAATTAGAGATTTCAGAAATTGAAGGATGATATTTGGAAACATGTTGATGCAACAAATCATGAATTGAAACATAAAATTTAGAAAATTTTTTAAGAAAAACGAATTTTACCTCCTCCCCACCATCCTGGCGTTAAACGCCCAAATGCTGCATGTTTTGGGCGTTTAACGCCCAATTGTTGCTTCTCCTGGGCGTTCAATGCCCAGCTGTTGCTTCTTTCTGGCGTTGAACGCCAGGAAGTCCTTTGTCACTGGGCGTTTTTCTGAACACCCAGGATGCTATCAATCTGGCATTAAACGCCTAGAAGGTGCTTCTTTCTGGCGTTCAACGCCCAGAAGATGCTCCTTTCTGGCGTTTAACGCCCAGATGGCTACCCTTACTGGCGTTGAACGCCCAGTGGGTGCTTCTTTTGGGCGTTCAATGCCCAAAATATTTCTTACTGACTTTTTCACGCCAGTGAGCTTCCAAATTCTCCTGTAACTCTGTGAATTCAATCAATTGCCTTTTTACCTTTTGAAGATACTTTGACATATACCTGTAAAAATCAATTAATTAACAAAAACAAATAAAATTAAATTTTGTGAATGGCTGGGTTGCCTCCCAGCAAGCGCTTCTTTAATGTCGTTAGCTGGACTTTTACTGAGCTCTAATCAAGTCTCAGTTTTGAGCATTCTTGCTCAAAATTGCTTTCAAGATAATGTTTAACTCTTTGTCCATTAACGATGAACTTTTTGTTAGAGTCATTATCCTGAAACTCTACGTATCCATATGGTGATACACTTGTAATCACATATGGACCTCTCCACCGGGATTTTAATTTCCCTGGGAATAATTTGAGCCTAGAATTAAATAG
>NC_029772.3:85252644-85254543 GCF_000817695.3 Arachis duranensis
TTTGTAAATTTTTGCATTCTCGAAAGCATTGAGTCTAAATTCCTCTAGCTCATTTAACTGAAGCAATCGTTTTTCTCCAGCTAACTTGGCATCAAGGTTCAGGAATCTGGTTGCCCAGTAGGTCTTATGTTCAAGTTCCACTGGCAAGTGACATGCCTTTCCATACACAAGCTGGTATGGAGAGGTCCCTATAGGGGTCTTGAATGCTGTTCTGTATGCCTACAGAGCATCATCTAAGCTTCTTGCTCAATCCCTTCTACGGTTAATTACAGTCCGTTCCAGGATTCTTTTAAGTTCTCTGTTAGAGACTTCAGCTTGCCCATTTGTCTGTGGATGATATGGAGTGGCTACCCTGTGGCTAACTCCATAACGAACCAAAGTAGAGTAAAGCTCTTTATTGCAGAAATGAGTGCCCCATCACTGATTAATACTCTAGGGGTACCAAATCTGCTGAAGATGTGTTTCTGGAGGACTTTTAACACTGTTTTAGTGTCATTATTAGGTGTTGCAATAGCTTTCACCCATTTGGATACATAATCCACTGCCACCAGAATATAAGTGTTTGAGTATAATGGTGGGAAGGGTCCCATGAAGTCAATGCCCCATACATCAAACAACTCAATCTCCAAGATCCCTTATTGAGGCATGGCATAACTGAGAGGCAAATTGCCAGATCTTTGGCAACTGTCACAATTTAGTACAAACACTCGAGAATCCTTATAAAGAGTAGGCCAGTAGAAGCTACATTGGAGAACTCTTGTGGCTGTTCGCTCACTTCCAAAATGTCCTCCATACTGTGATCCATGGCAATGCCATAGGATTCTCTGTGCTTCTTCTTTAGGCACACATCTACGGATTACTCCGTCTGCACATCTCTTGAAGAGATATAGTTCATCCTAAAGATAGTACTTTGCATCTGTGATCAACTTCTTTGATTGCTGCCTACTATACTCTTTGGGTATGAATCTTACTGCCTTGTAGTTTGCAATATCTGCAAACCATGGCACTTCCTGGATGGCAAAGAGTTGCTCATCCGGAAAGGTTTCAGAGATCTCAGTTAGAGGGAGGGATGCCCCTTCTACTGGTTATATTCGGGATAGGTGATCTGCTACCTGATTCTCTGTCCCTTTTCTGTCTCTTATTTCTATATCAAACTCTTGCAGAAGCAACACCCATCTTATCAGTCTGGGTTTTGAATCCTGCTTTGTGAGTAGATATTTAAGAGCAGCATGAGCAGTGTACACAATCACTTTTGATCCTACTAAATAGGATCTGAATTTGTCAATGGCGTAAACCACTACAAGTAGCTCTTTTTCTGTGGTTGTGTAATTCTTCTGTGCGTCATTTAGAACACGGCTGGCATAGTAAATGACGTGTAGAAGCTTGTCATGCCTTTGTCCCAACACTGCGCCAATGGCATGGTCACTGGCATCACACATTAGTTCAAATGGCTGTGTCCAGTTTGGTGCAGAGATGATTGGTGCTGTGACCAATTTAGCTTTCAGAGTCTCAAATGCCTGCAGACACTCCTTATCAAAGACAAATGGCGTGTCAGCAGCTAGCAAGTTGCTCAGAGGTTTGGCGATTTTTGAAAAATCCTTTATAAACCTCCTAAAGAATCCTGCATGCCCCAGAAAGCTTCTGATTGCCTTAACATTGGCAGGTGGTGGTAATTTTTCAATTACCTCTACCTTAGCTTGATCCACCTCTATTCCCTTGTTCGAGATTTTGTGCCCAAGGACAATTCCTCCAGTCACCATAAAGTGACATTTTTCCCAGTTTAAAGCCAGGTTGGTCTCTTGGCATCTCTTTAGAACAAGTGCTAGATGGTCAAGACAGGAGCTGAATGAGTCTCCAAATACTGAAAAGTCATCCATGAAGACTTCTAGAAATTTTTCC
>NC_029772.3:85254796-85260576 GCF_000817695.3 Arachis duranensis
GGGGCTATCAAAAATAGGATAAATAATCCCAGCCTCTAGTAACTTAGTGACCTCTTTCTGCACCACCTCCTTCATGGCTGGGTTCAGCCGCCTTTGTGGTTGAACCACTGGCTTGGCGTCACCCTCCAGTAAGATCTTGTGCATGCATCTGGCTGGGCTAATGCCCTTGAGATCACTGATGGACCACCCAAGAGCTGTCTTGCGTGTCCTTAGCACTTGAATTAGTGCTTCCTCTTCCTGTGGCTCTAAGGTAGAGCTTATGATTATAGGAAAGGTATCACCTTCTCCCAGGAATGCATATTTTAAGGATGGTGGTAATGGTTTGAGCTCGGGTTTAGGAGGTTTCTCCTCTTCCTGAGGGATTTTCAGAGGTTCTACTATTCTCTCTGATTCCTCCAGATCAGGCTGAACATCCTTAAAGATGTCCTCTAGCTCTGATTCGAGACTCTCAGCCATATTGACCTCTCTTACCAGAGAGTCAATAATACCAACACTCATACAGTCATTTGGGGTGTCTGGATGTTGCATGGCTTTGACAACATTCAACTTGAACTCCTCCTCATTGACTCTCAAGGTTACTTCCCCTTTTTGGACGTCAATGAGGGTTCGGCCAGTTGCTAGGAAAGGTCTTCCTAGAATGAGAGTTGCACTCTTGTGCTCCTCCATTTCCAGCACCACAAAGTCAGTAGGAAAGGTGGTGGATGAAATTGTGATCAACAATAATGGCTCTTTGGCATGTGCCAAAAAACCTAACTCAGCACTTTCTTTCCACAACTCCGTTCAACTTAACCAGCAAGTGTACTGGGTCATCCAAGTAATACCTTCCGTGAGTAAGGGTCGATCCCACAGAGATTGTTGGTATGAAGCAAGCTATGGTCACCTTGTAAATCTCAGTTAAGTGGATTCATAGGGTCAAATGTAATTGGATTAGATATTTAAAAGATAAATAAAATAAAAGGGATAGAAATACTTATGTAGATCAATAGTGGGAATTTCATATAGGCATGTGGAGATGCTAGAATCCTTTCGAGTCTCTACTTTCTTATTGCTTTCATCCAATCCTTCTTACTCCTTTCCATGGCAAGCTGTATGTAGGGCATCACCATCATCAATGGCTACTTTTAATCCTCTCTGGAAAATGGTCCTATGCGCTGTCACTGCACGGCTAATCATCTGGAGGCATCACCCTTGTTGATAGCTACATCCCATCCTCTCAGTGAAAATGGTCCAAATGCTCTGTCACAGCACGGCTAATCATCTATCGGTTCTCAATCAGGTTGGAATAGAATCCATTGATTCTTTTGCATTTGTCATCACGCCCAGCCTTCAGGAGTTTGAAGCTCGTCACAGTCATTCAATACCGGAATCTTACTCGGAATACCACAGACAAGGTTAGACTTTCCAGATTCCCAGAATCCTACTCGGACTACGAGTGAAAGAGGTTCAGGCATGGCCGAATGGCCAGCCCTCTCCATGATCAAGTGACCGAATATTCAAGAGATTATACTGTCAAAAGATGTCTAATACAATAGTAACTTATCCTATTTATACTAGACTAGCTACTAGGGTTTACATGAGTAAGTAATTGATGCATAAATCCACTTTCGGGGCCCACTTGGTGTATGTTTGGGCTGAGCTTGATCTATCCACGAGCTAAGGCTTCTCTTGGAGTTGAACGCCAAGTTATAACGTGTTTTGGGCATTCAACTCCGGGTTGTGACGTGTTTCTGGCGTTTAACTCCAAACAGCAGCATGTACTTGGTATTGAGCGCCACTTTACGTCATCAATTCCCGAATAAAGTATGGACTATCATATATTGCTGGAAAGCTCTGGATGTTTACTTTCCAAATCCGTTGAGAGCGCGCCATTTGGAGTTTTGTAGCTCCAGAAAATCTATTTTGAGTGCAGGGAGGTCATATTCCAACAGCATCAGCAGTCCTTTGTCAGCCTCCTATCAGAGTTTTGCTCAAGTCCCTCAATTTCAGCCAGAAATTACCTGAAATCACAGAAAAACACACAAACTCATAGTAAAATCCAGAAATATGAATTTAACATAAAAACTAATGAAAACATCCCTGAAAGTAGCTTAAACTTACTAAAAACTACCTAAAAACAATGCCAAAAAGCGTATAAATTATCCGCTCATCACAACACCAAACTTAACTTGTTGCTTGTCCCCAAGCAACTGAATATTAATTAGGATAAAAAGAAGAGAATATACTATAAATCTCAAAATATCAATGAATATTAATTCTAATTAGATGAGCGGGACTTGTAGCTTTTTGCTTCTGAACAGTTTTGGCATCTCACTTTATACTTTGAAGTTTTAAATGATTAGCATCCATAGGAACTCAAAGTTCAGATAGTGTTATTAATTCTCCTAGTTAAGTATGTTGATTTTTGAACACAACTACTTTTATGAGTCTTGGCCGTGACCCTAAGCACTTTGTTTTCCAGTATTACCACCGGATACATAAATGCCACAGACACATGACTGGGTGAACCTTTTCAGATTGTGACTCAACTTTGCTAGAGTCCCCAGTTAGAGGTGTCCAGAGCTCTTAAGCTCACTCTTTTTGCTTTGGATCACGACTTTAACCACTCAGTCTCAAGTTTTTCACTTGGATTTTCATGACACAAGCACATGGTTAGGGACAGCTTGATTTAGCCGCTTAGGCCTGGATTTTATTTCCTTGGGCCCTCCTATCCATTGATGCTCAAAGCCTTGGATCCTTTTTACCCTTGCCTTTTGGTTTTAAGGACTATTGGCTTTTTCTGCTTGCTTTTTCTTTTTCTTTCTCTTTTTTTTTCGCCAGTTTTTTTTCGCAAGCCTTTGCTTTTTCACTGCTTTTTCTTACTTCAAGAATCAATTTTATGATCTTTCAGATCATCAATAACATTTCTCTTTGTTCATCATTCTTTCAAGAGCCAACAATTTTAACATTCATAAACAACAAGATCAAAAATATGCACTGTTTAAGCATTCATTCAGAAAACAAAAAGTATTTTCACCACATCAATATAATTAAATTAAATTCAAGGACAATTTTCAAAATTTATGTACTTCTTGTTCTTTTGAATTAAAAACATTTTTTTTATTTAAGAGAGGTGAAGGATTTATAGAAATTATTCATAGCTTTAAGACATAGTTACTACGTACTAATGATCATGGAGTAGAGACACAAAACATAGATAAACATGTAACATAAAAATCGAAAAAGCAGAGAAAATAAGAACAAGGAATGAGTCCACCTGAGTGAGGGTGGCGCCTTCTTGAAGGTCCAATGGTGCTTTTTGAGCTCCTTTATGTCTCTTCCTTGCTTCTGTTGCATGATCCCTAGTGATTTTGGTGTTCCTATCTTTAGTTGCTTCCAATAATTATGTGGAGGAACATGTATCCCCTGAGGTATCTCAGGGATTTCTTGAAGAGAGAATTTCTCATGCTCTCTTGATGTGCAGTCAAATGCGCTTTTACTGAGCTATGGACCCTTGAGATGAATATCTCCATCTCCCATGACTTGGAGGTGGAAGCTTTTTGTCTTCCCTTTTTCTCTTTTTTTTTGAGGTTTCTTTGAATTATTGATTTTTAGTTTCTCTTGACTTCCTCTTTAGAGTCTTTTCAGGTTCAGGATCAGCTTTAACAAGAGTGCCTTTTTCCTTGTTCCTGCTCATATGAAAGAGAAGAGGAAAAGAAAAGGAAGAGGAATCCTCTATGTCACAGTAAGGAGGATCCTTATTATTAGTAGAAGAAGAAAGGGGATAATGGAAGGAGAGGGATGAATAGTCTGTATAAAGAGTAAGGATAGGGGAGGTGATAAGAGATGAAGAGAAGTGTTAGTAAATAAATAAATAAATAGAAGAAGATGAGAGAGGGATTTTCGAAAATATTTTTGAAAAGGAGTTAGTAATTTCGAAAATTAAAGATGAATTAAAATTAAAATTAAAATTTGAAACAATTAGTTAATTAAAAAGAATTTTTGAAAAAGAGGGAGGTATTTTCGAAAATTAGAGAGGGAAAAGTAGTTAGGTGGTTTTGAAAAAGATAAGAAACAAACAAAAAGTTAATTAGTTAGTTGAAAAAGATATTAAAATCAAATTTGAAAAGATAAGAAGATAAGAATTTACATAAGATATTTTAAAATCAAATTTTTGAAAAAGATAAGATTTTGAAAAAGATATGATATAAAAGATACAATAAAAAGATATGATAAAAAGATATGATTTTTGAAAAGATAAGATTAAAAATATATTTTTTTGAAAAGATATGATTTAAAAGATATGGTTTTAAAAAGATATGATTGAAATTAGTTTTGAAAAAGATTTAATTTTTTTGAAATTAAAATTAATTACTTAACTAACAAGAAACTAAAAGATAAGATTCTAGAACTTAAAGATTGGACCTTTCTTAACAAGAAAGTAACAAACTTCAAATTTTTGAATCAATCACATTAATTGTTAGCTAATTTTCGAAAATATGATATAAAGATAAGAAAAATATTTTGAAAAATATTTTGAAAAAGAATTTTGAAATTTTCGAGAAATAATAAAAAAATGAAAAAGATATAATTTTTGAAAAAGATTTTGAAAAGATAAGATTTTTAAAATTGAAACTCACTTGACTTGTAAGAAACAACTAATTTTTAAAAATTTTTGACCAAGTCAACCTAAAATTTCAAAAATTTGGAGGGAAATAAGGAAAAGATATTTTTTTGATTTTTTTGAATTTTTAATTATGAGAGAAAAAAAACACGAAAATGACCCAAAACATGAAAATTTTGGATCAAAACACAAAATGCATGCAAGAACACTATGAATGTCAAGATGAACACTAAGAACACATTGAAGATCATGATGAACATCAAGAACATATTTTTGAAAAATTTTTGATGCTAAGAAAACATGCAAGACACCAAACTTAGAAATCTTTAATGCATGGACACTATGAATGCAAAAATGCAAATGAAAAACAACAAACAACACAAAACAAGAAAACATCAAGATCAAACAAGAAGACTTATCAAGAACAACTTGAAGATCATGAAGAACACTATGAATGCATGGAATTTTCGAAAAATGCAAGAAAAAATTTTAAAAAGCATGCAATTGACACCAAACTTAAAAGTTGACTCAAGACTCAAACAAGAAACACAAAATATTTTTTTGATTTTTATGATTTTATGATTTTTTGGATTTTTATTAATTTTTTTCAAAAATAAAGTTTAGAGAAACGGAAAAGAAAAGAAAATTTTGAAAAAGATTTTTGAAAAGAAAATTACCTAATCTGAGCAACAAGATGAACCGTCAGTTGTCCATACTCGAACAATCCCCGGCAACGGCGCCAAAAACTTGGTGGACGAAATTGTGATCAACAATAATGGCTCTTTGGCATGTGCCAAAAAAACTAACTCGGCACTTTCTTTCCACAACTCCGTTCAACTTAACCAGCAAGTGTACTGGGTCATCCAAGTAATACCTTACGTGAGTAAGGGTCGATCCCACAGAGATTGTTGGTATGAAGCAAGCTATGGTCACCTTGTAAATCTCAGTTAAGTGGATTCATAGGGTCAAATGTAATTGGGTTAGATATTTAAAAGATAAATAAAATAAAAGGGATAGAAATACTTATGTAGATCAATAGTGGGAATTTCATATAGGCGTGTGGAGATGCTAGAATCCTTTCGTATCTCTACTTTTTTATTACATTCATCCAATCCTTCTTACTCCTTTCCATGGCAAGCTGTATGTAGGGCATCACCATCATCAATGGCTACTTTTAATC
>NC_029772.3:85260721-85261099 GCF_000817695.3 Arachis duranensis
ACAGCACGGCTAATCATCTGTCGGTTCTCAATCAGGTTGGAATAGAATCCATTGATTCTTTTGCGTTTGTCATCACGCCCATCCTTCAGGAGTTTGAAGCTCGTCACAGTCATTCAATACCGGAATCCTACTCGGACTACCACAGACAAGGTTAGACTTTCCGGATCCCGATGAATGCCGCCATCTATCTAGCTTATACCACGAAGATTCTGTTGAGGAATCTAAGAGATATGCATTCAAGCTCTGTTGCATGTAGAACGGAAGTGGTTGTCAATCACGTACATTCATAAGTGAGAATGATAATGAGGGTAATCTGACTCATCACATTCATCATGTTCTTGGGTACGAATGAATATCTTGGAATAAGAATAAGATAGA
>NC_029772.3:85261370-85264601 GCF_000817695.3 Arachis duranensis
ATGTCCTCTAGCTCTGATTCGAGACTCTCAGCCATATTGACCTCTCTTACCAGAGAGTCAATAATATCAATACTCATGCAGTCATTTGGGGTGTCTGGATGCTGCATAGCTTTGACAACATTCAACTTGAACTCATCCTCATTGACTCTCAGGGTTACTTTCCCTTTTTGGACGTCAATGAGGGTTCGGCCAGTTGCTAGGAAAGGTCTTCCTAGAATGAGAGTTGCACTCTTGTGCTCCTCCATTTCCAGCACCACAAAGTCAGTAGGGAAGGCGAATGGCCCAACCTTGACAATCATGTCTTCAATCACTCCTGATGGGTATTTAATGGAGCCATCAGCAAGTTGAAGACATATGCTGGTTGGTTTGATTTCTTCAGTTAAACCAAGCTTTTTGATAGTAGATGCAGGCATTATGTTGATACTTGCTCCAAGATCACATAAAGCTTGCTTGGTACAAGTACCCTCTAATGTACATGGTATCATAAAGCTCCCGGGATCTTTAAGCTTCTCATTTAAGCTTGTCAGAATGACTGCACTGCATTCTTCAATGAGGTAAACTTTTTCAGTCTCCCTCCAATCCTTCTTATGACTTAAGATCTCTTTCATGAACTTAGCATAAGAGGGTCTTTGCTCAAGTGCTTCTGCAAACGGAATCTTTATTTCAAGAGTTCTGAGATAGTCTGCAAAGCGGGCAAATTGCTTATCCTGTTCCGCTTGGCGGAGTTTTTGAGGATAAGGCATTTTGGCTTTATATTCCTCAACCTTAGTTGCTGCAGGTTTATTACCTACAGAAGTGGGTTGGGAAGCCTTTTTAGAAGGGTTGTGATCAGCACTTGTATGTGACTGGTCCCCCACTGGCATTTGAATGCCAGGGGTGGAAGCTGGAGTGGTGTTAGACACCAACTCCTTATTTGTTACTGGCGTCTGAACGCCAGAACTGTGCTCCCTTTGGGCGTTCAACGCCGGATTCATGCTTGTTTCTGGCGTTGAACGCCAAGAATGAGCATGGGCTGGGCGTTCAGCGCCAGCCTTATTCCTTTCTGGGCTCTGATTGTCCTCAGAGGGATTTTAAGTAGCCATTTGTTCACTTCTTGGCTTCCTGCTGCTTTGAAGTGAGGTATTTAATGTTTTCCCACTTCTTAATTGAACTGCTTGGTATTCTTCTGCTATTTGCCTTGACAGTTGCCTCTCTGTTTACTTTAACTGTACTTCCATATTCATGTTAGCCATTCTTGTTTTCTGTAGTATTTCCTTGAATTCGGCTAGCTGCTTGGTTAGAAAGTCTAATTGCTGATTGATTTCATTAGCCTGATCCACAGGACTGAGTTCAGCAGTTACTGTTTTAGCTTCTTCTTTCATGGAGGATTCACTGCTTAGGTACATATGCTGATTTCTGGCAACTTTATCAATAAGCTCTTGAGCTTCTTCAATTGTTTTTCTCATATGTATAGATCCACCAGCTGAGTGGTCTAGAGAAATTTGAGCTTTTTCTGTAAGCCCATAGTAGAAGATGTCTAATTGCACCCACTCTGAAAACATTTCAGAGGGGCATTTTCTTAGCATCTCTCTGTATCTCTCCCAGACATTATAAAGGGATTCATTATCTCCTTGTTTGAAGCCTTGGATGCTTAGCCTTAGCTGTGTCATCCGTTTTGGAGGGAAATAGTGATTCAGGAATTTTTCTGACAGCTGTTTCCATGTTTTTATGCTGTTCTTAGGCTGGTTATTTAACCACCTCTTAGCTTGATCTTTTATAGCAAATGGAAACAGTAATAATCTATAGACATCCTGATCTACTTCCTTATCATGTACTGTGTCAACAATTTGTAAAAATTGTGCCAGAAATTCTGTAGGTTCTTCATGTGGAAGACCAGAATACTGGCAGTTTTGCTGCACCATGATAATGAGCTGAGGATTCAACTCAAAGCTACTAACTCCAATGGAGGGTATACAGATACTACTCCCATATGAATCAGTAGTGGGGTTAGCATATGACCCAAGAGTCCTCTTGGACTGTTCATTCCCACTTAGTTCTATAATGGAATAAAGGAGATGATATGTATGTTGATATTATTTATTTATTTTGAAATTGAAATCTGAATTTTTATATAAAATTTTCGAAAATGTAGTTCAAAATTAGTTAGAAAAGATATTTTATTTTTTTTTTTGAATTTTGAAATTTATGATGAAAGAGGAAAACACACAAAAGACACAAGACTTAAAATTTGTAGATCCAATGCTCCTTATTTTCGAAAATTTTGGAGGAAAAACACCAAGGAACACCAAACTTAAAAATTTTAAGATCAAAACACAAGAAAGACTCAAGAACACCTTGAAGATTCACAAGAACACCAAGAACAAAAGAAAGAACACCAAACTTAAAATTTTTAGAAAACCAAGACAAATTTTCGAAATTTAAAGAAAAATTAACAAGAAAACACCAAACTTAGAGTTTGGCACAAGATTCAATCAAAGAAAAATTATTTTTGAAAAAGATTCCAAAGAAGATACCCAATTATCAAGAACATCTACTAATGCTCCAGCCAATTGGGCAGTAACTTCAGTGTTGATTTTAAAGACGTATTATATTTATGGATAAAAGTATAAATTTTTTAAAGTTAATGTTTTGAAAAAGCACAAGAAAAACAAGAAAAGACACAAAATAAGAAAAACTCAAGATCAAACAAGCAAAATAAACAAGAACAACTTGAAGATCAATGAAGAACAAAGAACACAAGTTCGAAAATTTAAAGAAAAATATAAAATATGCAATTAACGCCAAACTTAGAACAAGACACTAAACTCACGAAAATTAACAATTAATAAAGAAAAATAATATTTTTGAAAAGAAAAAATTTTTTTTTTTGAAAAGAAACTATCCTATCAGGATTTAATGACTCTATAACAATAAAAATAATTTATTCCTAATCTAAGAAATAAAATAAACCTTTAGTTGTTCAAACTCGAACAATCCCTGGCAACGGCGCCAAAACTTGGTGCACGAATTTGCAATCACACTTTTTGCAATCCGCACAACTAACCAACAAGTGCACTGGGTCATCCAAGTAATACCTTACGTGAGTAAGGGTCGAATCCCACGGAGATTATTGGTTTGAAGCAAGCTATATTTATTTTATTATTCTTAGTCAGGATGTCAATCAAAATTATCAATGGGAATTATTAGATTGGGAAAAAATAAAAGAGAATAAAATCGTTACTTGTTGTGCAG
>NC_029772.3:85264631-85264985 GCF_000817695.3 Arachis duranensis
ATTATGGAGAATATGTTGGAGTTTTGGAGATGCTTTGTCCTCTGAATTTCAACTTTTCCTTGAAATCCTTTTCCCACACGCAAGGTTCCTTCCATGGAAAGCTCTATGTAGGGTGTCACCGTTGTCAATGGCTACTTCCCATCCTCTCAGTGAAAAGGGTCCAAATGCTCTGTCGTAGCACGGCTAATCATCTGTTGGTTCTCAATCAGGTTGGAATAGAATCCATTGATTCTTTTGCGTCTGTCACTAACGCCCAGCCTTCAGGAGTTTGAAGCTCATCACAGTCATTCAATCCCAGAATCCTACTCGGAATACCACAGACAAGGTTTAGACTTTCCGGATTCTCATGAATGA
>NC_029772.3:85265037-85285136 GCF_000817695.3 Arachis duranensis
GATCATCACCTTCTCCATAATTAAGCGCGAATGAACATCTTAGATAAGAACAAGCGTGTTTGAATGGAAAACAAAAGTAATTGCATTAATTCATCGGGACGCTGCAGAGCTCCTCACCCCCAACAATGGAGTTTAGAGACTCATGCCATCAAAAAGTATGCAATTCAGATCTGAAAATGTCATGAGGTACAAGATAAGTCTCTAAAAGTTATTTAAATAGTAAACTAGTAACCTAGGTTTACAGAATATGAGTGAACTAAGATAATTGGTGCAGAAATCCACTTCTGGGGCCCACTTGGTGTGTGCTGGGGCTGAGACTAAAGCTATCCACGAGCTGAGGCTTTTCTTGGAGTTGAACTCCAAGTTATATCGTGGTTTGGGCGTTCAACTCCGGATCATGACGTGTTTCTGGCGTTTAACTCCAGACAGCAGCATGTACTTGGCGTTCAACGCCAAGTTACATCGTCTATCGTCGCGAAAAGTATGGACTATTATATATTGCTGGAAAGCCCTGGATGTCTACTTTCCAACGCCATTGAGAACGCGCCAATTGGACTTCTGTAGCACCAAAAAATCCATTCCGAGTGCAGGGAGGTCAGGATCCAACAGCATCAGGAGTCCTTTTTCAGCCTAACTAAGATTTTTGCTCAACTCCCTCAATTTCAGCCAGAAATTATCTGAAATCACAGAAAAACACACAAACTCATAATAAAGTCCAGAAATATGAGTTTTGCCTAAAAACTAATTAAAACATACTAAAATCTACATGAAATTACCCCCAAAAAGCGTATAAAATATCCGCTCATCATTTAGAAATTTGTTATACGATATAAAGTTGTGGCCACAATAGTCGACATCCATTTTAATCTTCTGTGATAGTGAATCAACCTTGTCTCGACCATATAATAAGTTTTATAATAGAAAATCTACACATATAAGCTTGATTCATGAGTTTATGAGGCAATTACACTACAAAATTTTTATTTGTTTGTGGTAGCTTTTTAATGGGAGTTACTAAAAACCTCGATAATATATTTTATTTATGACAAATTATAAAACTCCCTAAATAATAAACAAAAACTCCCACTGTAATAATATCCCTAATCCAATCAATTATAAAACAATCTAACCAAAACAAATATTCACTCAACCTATACAAAAAAAATCATAACAGGGCTTCGAGAGAGAGGACGAGGGATAGCGAGATTTCTCTGAAATCCTAGAATTTCAATGTCATCGCCACTGCCACAACCATTCATGTCTTTTCCATTGTTGCCGTCATTGTCTCCTTCGTTGAGGTAATGCTTAAATCTTCTGCTTCTGCGTCGTCTTCTACAGCGGGTTCTTCCGCTGGTTCTACTTTTGCTCCAGTGGCATGAAGCACTCAGAATGAGGTTTCGGTGCAGATGTGGTGGCACTACCTGAGGAGATTTGGAAGGCGAGCGAGTGGGACTCTCTGGAAGCTTCAATTCAAGCTGTGTTCGAAGCTATCAAATCTCGTGGAACTGATTCTCATCTCGTTCTAAGTCATTGCGGTGAGAATTTCTTCCTAATTTGTTCTTGTTTAGTTCGGGACTTAAATTTTCTTGCTCACTTCTGTTCAGAATTTTTTCAGACAATGATACACGAAAACTTGTCTCTCAACAAATTTCAACCAGCAAGTGCACCGGTTTGTCGTCACGTAAAAACTCATAGTAGAGTGAGCTCGAATCCCACAGGGATTGGTTGGTTGATAAACTTTAATTAGAGAATTTTTCTAGTTAAACAGAATCAGAATTTGAATTTAGGCAGAATGTAAATTGGCAGGAAACTTAAAGTGCAAGAAAGGTAAATAACTGAATGTAAATCATAGAAATTAAATGATAGAAGGGAAATTGCAGGGAATCAAAGTGCGAAAGCTTAAATTGCCAGAAATTAAATGGGAATGGGGTTGTTAAGCATAAATTTAATAGCAAAATTAAGAGAATGGGTGAGATCAGAAATGGAAAACTTATTGGGGTCAGGAGATGTTATAATCCTCCGGATCAAATTCATTCTCATTTCTTCCTCAATCAATGCATTCATTGAATTCCTTTGGAAATCTTAGGTGAATGGATCCCAATTTCGTGGCAATTCACTCTCTCTAAGCTTGAACAATTGCCCAATTCTTTGATTTATTTGCTCATGGGAAGAGATGAAGTATGGTCACTATTATACCATACACATTCATAGATCAAAATATTGGTAGGATTACATATCACTTTATCCATCCAACCCCCAACCTAATCCAATGTGAGAAAGATTTCAAGCATAATTCTGTAATTTCTCTTCCAAGCCTATCACAAAATTCAATTACATTCAATTTCTTTCCCAAGATAATTGAATGATTGAATGAAGAACGAAATCTTTCTAGTAGATTAAGAGAAAAGACAGAAGAAGAAGAATAAAAACTAGTATTGATCCATGGAATTACAACAGAGCTCCCTAACCCAATGAAGATGGGTTTATTTCTTCATAGCTCAAATCAAATCAAAATAAAAGAAAAGTACAGAAAATGTGTAGAAAGTACAAAAGAAATTATTGCAGAGTCTAATTCTAGATCTAGATCTCCGTCTGCCAAAAATCTCCCTCTAACTTAAACTCTCTGCTATTTATACAATTTCTTCAATTGGTCTTCTAGTCTTGGATGTAGGCCTTGGACTTTTGTTAAAGCAGATTGAAGTGGATCTCGGTGATGTAGAGGAGAGAGTACTCAATTGCATAGTTCTGGTATCAATGTTAGGGTCAACATTTTTAGACAAACATTGGGTCAAACATTCTTTTATAAAAAATGGATTATGGGTGTTTCAAGCAGTGTTTGACTAAACGTTGGGGCACCAATGTTCGCCTGTCCATGCGTACGCATGACCTACGTGTACACGTGAATGGTAGATTTCGCCACTTCACGCGTCTGCGTTGCCTATGCGCACACAAGGTTGGGAAGAAAATGTATATTCACACGTACACGTCACTGCGAATTTCCCAATTTCAGATTTGAAAACTTATCGCAAACGCTGGACTCAACGTTGGCTTGGAAACGTTCCCTCCAACGTTGGCCTACCCACGCGTGCACGTCAGCTACGCATGCGCGTTGATTGTCAAACTTCACCCTCACGTGTATGCCTCACTTACGCGTGCGCGTCGGTGCGATTTTCTCAAATCCCAAAATTGAAACTTGTGTCGCGAGCGTTGGACTCAATGTTGGATGGGCAACATTCCCTCCAACGTTGGCCTATTCACGCGTGCATGTCACCCATGTGTGCTCGTGGAGTATCAAAATTCCACCATCCACGCGTGCGCGTCACCCACGCGTAAGCGTCGCAGCAAATTTTTCCAATTTCAGAAAGCAAACTGTATCAAAAATGTTGAGGTAATGTTAGCTTGCCAACGTTCCCTCCAACGTTGGCACCAAAATTTTTGCAGAAATTTGCTCTGTGATGACAAGTCATCTTATGCTAGCTTTTCAAGCATTTTTCACTTGTTTCATTAGGTTTTATGCACTTTCTTGAGTTATAAGTAAGTCATTTGGATAGAAATTTATGCATACCTAGATTCATCCAATTATGATTAATATGATGCAATTTCATGAGAATTATGCTATAATTACTTGTGTGTTAAGAATGATTAGAATTCTCATGACTTTAGCAAGGCTTTGATGCATGTATTGGTTGATGATAGGTGAAGGAAAGCATGGAGGAAGGTTGAAGACTGAGCATATAAAGATGAAGAAGAAGCAACGTTGGCGGCCAAGTTGGACCACCAATGTTGACTTAAACTTGGAAGAGAAACAGAGCACTCCTTTGTAAACAATGCTGATGCTCACTGATGCCAGGGCATCTTAGGTGAAGGAGAGCATGGAGGAAGGTTGAAGACTGAGCATATAAAGATGGAGAAGAAGCAACGTTGGTGGCCAAGTTAGACCACCAACGTTAACTCAAACTTGGAAGAGAAACAGAACATAAACATACTGAAGCTTACGTTTAAGATGGTGTTGGGGGTTCAACGTTAACCGCAACGTAATGAGGAAATGATCAATTCTGGGGCTGAAGGAATTTTGAGTTGTCTGTGGGCGTACATGCCGCGTACGCACAAAAACAACAAATTTCGGCATCTGCGCGGAAGCGTACAGTGCGTGTACGTGCCACAACTGAACGTTGGAGGTCCAAGGTTACCTCAAATGCTACCTCCAACGTCCACGATGCTCAGCCCAGAATTGAGATTGGAAAAATTGGAATCGACGCGCACGCATCAATGCCGCGTACTCGCGGGTACAAAAAAGACAATGGGTGCTTAAGCGCGCGGTATGCGTAAACGCAGATTCACTAATGTTGGCTCTCCAACGTTGAATCAAACGCCAATGACAGCAAAATCTTCTAGTTTTTGCTGGTTTGGTCGAAAGTGGCATTTGAGTCAACATTGGCCCTCAAATGTTGACTCAAACTTGAAGCATCAATATTCAAACATTGCACAGATCTCTTCTCAACAAAAGGGCAACCAATTGGAACGATCCTCAACCCAATTCCATCAAGGTCAAAAGCCCAATTCAAGGCTTGAAGATCAAAAAAATTGAAAGTGTATAAATAGGAGTTAATTTAATTTGTAGGGAGCTTCGAGAAAATTGGAGCCTAATTTTTCATTTTGAGTTTCGTTGAGAGCTCTGTATTTGGGATTGGATCGGAGTCTTGCTCTCTATTTTTCATTTTACTTTCTTCTGCAACTTTTACTTTCTATGTTTAAATTTTGGATTGATATTGAAGGAATTTTGCTTCAATTCTCGATCTGAAATTCATCTTTGTTCTTCTTCTGCATAATATTAGTGAATTGATAATTGAATCCGAGTTTTCTTTACTGCTTTCATCTTCTTTTCTTCTGCAAATTGCTCTCTGTTGGATCAAGGAAGGAATTGAGATCTAAACCTGTTTTCTAGTCTCATTGATCCCCTGAGATCTTCAATTTCATTTTGCAATTAAGCTTAGTTTCATTTCTAAATTGCTTCTTCAAGCAATTTTACTTTTCTATTTGAGATCTACTGCAACTTACTTCATTTTATTTTCTTTGATTGATGGCACTTTGAGTCTCTTGTTTAATTTTGCATCCCAGCTCCCAAAATCCCTTTACTATTCAAGCAATTTACATTTCTTGCATTTTAAGCTTAAGTCATTTACATTTCTTGCAATCTAAGTTTCAGTCATTTTCATTACTTATTCTTTAAGATTCAGCTCAATTTATATTTCTTGCACTTTAGATTCTGTCAATTTCCCTTCTCCCTTTTATTTTTATGATATTTAGCTTCTCTTGATCACAATTCACTCAAATCAACACTTGTTTGTTTGACTAAATCAACACTTGTTTGTTTGACTAAATCAACCACCTAACTAAAATTGCTCAATCCTTCAATCCCTGTGGGATCGACCTCACTCATGTGAGTATTTACTACTTGATGCGACTCGATACACTTGCCGGTGAGTTTTGTGTTGGATCATTTTCCACACATCAAGTTTTTGGTGCCGTTGCCGGGGATTGACTAGATTGACAATGATTAAGTAAGGTGGTGGTCTAGATTAAGCATTTTCTTTTTATTTTTTTTACTAAGCACATTAACTGTTTGACACATTGTGTCACCTAACCCTTTAACCACATTCTAGCATCAGAATGTCCAGGTTTCATTTGGTTTGTTTGTGATTTTTGCAAGTCATAGAGGCTGAGGTGTGTGAAAAGGGAGTGAGCAACAATGCTCAACCTGCAAGAAGGGTGTTGGCCTCTTACATTATCCCCAATGCAAGAAACTACAGGAGTAGTATACTCACTCCTAACGTTCATGCAAATAACTTTGAGTTGAAGCCTCAACTTATTACTCTGGTGTAGAACAATTGCTCCTATAGAGGAGGTCCACTTGAAGATCCAAACCAACACTTATCTATCTTCCTCAAGATTTTTGAAACTGTCAAAACAAGTGGTGTGCATCTAGACATCTACAAGCTACTATTGTTTCCATTCTCTCTGAAGGATAATGCCTCTCAATGGCTAGAGACATTTCCCAAAGAAAGCATTAATAATTGGGAAGACTTAGTGAGCAAATTCCTAGCCAAATTCTACCCACCCCAAAGGATCAGCAGACTGAAGACAGAGGTCCAAACATTCACTCAGATGGATGGAGAGTCATTGTATGATGCCTGGGAGATATACAAAGCTCTAATCAGGAAATGTGCACTTGAAATGTTCAGTGAATGGGATAGACTCCAAAACTTCTATGAAGGATTGACACTGAGAGCTCAAGAAGCACTTGATTACTCTGCTGGAGGCTCAGTACAACTCATGAAAATAGCTGAGGAGGCTCAAAATCTCATTGACACTGTAACAAACAACCAATACTTCTATGGTCATCAAAGGCAACGCCAATCAGCTCAAAGGAAAGATGTCTTGGAGCTTGAAGGTGTTGACACTCCCTTGGCATAAAACAAACAGATGCATCAACAACTTCAGCAACAAATGGAAATGATGGCCAAGAAAATTGATGGATTGCAAATTGCTGCAGTAAATACACAAAGCCAATCTCAAACCTCACATGGGTTGAAGCAATCTGAAGAAAGTTTTGGGACACTCAATTATGAGCAACAAAGCCCTGAGCAGGTGCAACATATGAATAACACCTCAAGTTAGTTTCAACACAACTTCCATGTTGATACACATAATCCATCCTGGAGGAATCATTCTAACTTGAGGTGGGGTGAGCACCAGAATCAAGGACAAAGGGACTTCAACTATAGCATCCTTAGCAACACAAACAACCAAAGCCATTCATCCAATAATACTAACCAATTCAAAAACCCACAAAACACATACCACCAATCCATAACAACTCACAAAACCACCAGAATAACTTTTCCAGATCCACATTCTACCCACAAAATATCCACAGAGATAATTCAAACAACTTTTAGCAACAACCATCTCATCTCACACAACCACAACCAAATCCAGACTCTCAAAGAATCTCTAGCTTAGAAATATTAATGGAGAAACTCATCAAAACTCAAAAGATGGCCAGAGAAGATCAAAAAGCAGTAAGAAAAGATTAAGCCATAACAAGCAATAACCAAGATGCTTCAATCAGAAATCTTGAGAGGCATATGGAGCAAATGGCTAATCAAATTTTAGAAATGGGTGAGAATAGAGCAAATACCTTCTCCAATGTCCCTGAAAGGGACAAAGGAAAAGCTACAAAGTGGGAGGAGTGCAAGGCAATCACAGTGGAAAGTGAGAAGACTTTGAAGAAGGAAGCCATCAATCAGGAAAAACACAACAGAGAAGTTCCACAAGAAGAGATAGAGGGGAGAAGTGAAGAGGATCAGACAACCAAGAAGGCACAAATCTCAAAGGGGGACAAGAACATCCTTGAACCACAACTACAAGAGAAGAAAGAAAGGGTGAGGCAATATGTCCCCAAACTTCCATACCCTCAGAGATTCAAAAAAGAAAACGAGGATAAGCAGTACTCAAAATTCCTGGACATATTCAAGATACTCAGCATCAATATTCCTTTCTTAGAAGCACTTGAACAGATGCCATTGTATGCCAAATTTATGAAGGAAGTGCTGACAAAGAAAAAGTCCCTGAAAGAAGAACAAATTGTTGAGATGACAATGGAATGTAGTGCTATTCTCCAAATAGAGTTGCCAGAGAAGAAAGATGATCCTGGGAGTTCTTATATACCTTGCACCATAGGAAACGTAACAATTGAGAAGTCATTATGTGACCTTGGTGCAAGCATAAAATTGATGCCTTTGTCTCTAATGAGGAAACTCCAAATTTTTGAGCTGAAATCTACACGAATACATCTTCAAATGGCTGACAAGTCCATTCAGCAAGCACTTGGAGTTGTAGAGAATGTGCTGGTAAAAGTGGGAATATTCCTTCTTCCAGCTGATTTTGTCATCCTGGATATGGAGGAGGACTCTAACACTCCCATCATCCTGGGGAGGCCTTTCCTGGCTACGGGCAGAGCATTGATAGATGTTGAAAAAGGGGAATTGTTGCTGAGAGTGCATGATGAGCACCTAGCATTCCATGTTTTTAAAATCCTGCATGAGCCCACTTAAAAAGAAGACTCTATGAAGGATAAGGCCAGAGATCAGAGCTTGAAGGAGGTATTCAATGAGTTAACTCTAAGACTTCTAAACCCATGCTTGAAAGAAGTAGAGATGGTGCAACAGACCAAGGAAGTCAAGGAGGAACTAGATCCAAAACTCCCAGATAAAGAATCACCAAGACATGAATTATCTTCTGAGAAAGAAAAGAAGAAGAGGCCAAAAGGGTGGAGAAACAAGAAAATCCCTACAGAAGGCTTCTCACTAGGGGATAAAGTGATGTTAAACACCCAACCAATGAAGGTGTCTCCACAATTATCTGGGTACTATACTATGAACCAGATCCTTTCACTTGAACACCTAGAGATCATCAAAGAGAAGACCGGAAGAAAGTTCACAGTAAGAGGAGAAAAGCTAAGGCACTATGACTTTCAGCCTCCATGATCAAAGAACAAGATGTCAAGCTAGTGACAATAAAAGAGCGCTTGTTGGGAGGCAACCCAACCAGAGGTAGTTTTCTTTTCCCAACTATTTCAATAAAAGTGTTGAGTAGCTTTATCTGTATTGCATAGAGCTAAGTTTGGTGTTGCACACCAAAACAAATTAGGGGAGAATGAAGAATGCTAAGTTTGGTGTTCCATGGTGCACGAAATTGTAAATCACACCTTTTACAACTCGTACCACTAACCAGCAAGTGCACTGGGTCGTCCAAGTAATACCTTACGTGAGTAAGGGTCGAATCCCATGGAGATTGTTGGCTTGAAGCAAGCTATGGTTATCTTGTAACTCTTAGTCAGGATAATAACAATTCTCAGTTTTGATTGGTAGTAAATAAAAAGCATGGATTAAATAATACTTGTTATGCAGTAATGGAGAATATGTTAGAGTTTTGGAGATGCTTTGTCTTCTGAATCTCTGCTTTCCCCCTGTCTTCTTCTTCACGCACGCAAGGTTCTTCCTATGGCAAGCTGTATGTTGGTGGATTACCATTGTCATTGGCTACCATCCGTCCTCTCAGTGAAAATGGTCCAGGTGCGCTGTCACCGCACGGCTAATCATCTGTCGGTTCTCACTCATGTTGGAATAGGATCCATTGATCCTTTTGCGTCTGTCACTACGCCCAACCTTTGTGAGTTTGAAGCTCATCGCAGTCATCCAATCCCTAAATCCCACTCAGAATACCACAGACAAGGTTTAGACTTTTCGGATTCTCAAGAATGCTACCAATGGATTCTAGCTTATACCACAAAGACTCTGATTAAGGAATCCAAGAGATACTCATTTAATCTAAGGTAGAACGGAGGTGGTTGTCAGGCACGCGTTCATAGATTGAGAATGGTGATGAGTGTCACAGATCATTACATTCATCATATTGAAGTGCGAATGAATATCTTAGATAGAAACAAGCGTGTTTGAATAGAAAACAAAAATAATTGCATTAATCCATTGACACACAGTAGAGCTCCTCACCCCAACAATGGATTTTAGAGACTCATGCCATCAAAGATACAAAGTTCAGATCTAAAATGTCATGAGGTACCCAGTAAACCTCTAAAAGTTGTTTTTATACTAAACTAGTAACCTAGGCTTACAGAAAATGAGTAAACTAAGATAGATAGTGCAGAAATTCATTTCTAGGGCCCACTTGGTGTGTGCTGGGGCTGAACTTTGAGCTTTACACGTGCATAGGCTGTTTCTGGAGTTAAACGCTAGGTTGTAACCTGTTTTTGGCGTTTAACGCTAGGATGGAACATGGAATTGGCGTCAAACACCAGTTTACGTCGTTTATCTTCGAGCAAAGTGTGGACTATTAAATATTTATGGAAAGCCCTGGATGTCTACTTTCCAACCAAATTAAGAGCGTGCCAATTGGACTTCTGTAGCTCCAAAAAATCCATTCCGAGTGCAAGGAGGTCAGAATCCAATAGCATCAGCAGTCCTTTTTTCAGCCTGAATCAGATTTTTGCTCAGATCCTTCAGTTTCAGCCAGAAAATACCTGAAATCACAGAAAACACACAAACTCATAGTAAAGTCTAGAAATATGAATTTTGCCTAAAAAAAATAAAAATATACTAAAAACTAACTAAAACATACTAAAAACGACATGAAGTTACCCCCAAAAAGCGTATAAAATATCCGCTCATCACAACACCAAACTTAAACTATTCCTTGTCCCCAAGCTACTAGATAAATAAAATAGGATAAAAAGAAATCAAGAAGCAATAATATCTCAGAATTTTAAGTGAAGCTCAGATTCTAATTAGATGAGCGGGACTAGTAGCTTTTTGCTTCCGAACATTTTTGGCATCTCACTTTATCCTTTTAAATTCAGAATGATTGGCATCCATAGGAACTCAGAATTCAGATAATGTTATTGGTTCTCTTATTTCAGTATGTTGATTCTTGAACACAGTTACTTATGAGTCTTGGCTGTAACCCTAAGCATTTTGTTTTCCAGTATTACCACCAGATACATAAATGCCACAGACACATAACTGGGTGAACCTTTTCAGATTGTGACTCAGCTTTGATAAAGTCCCCGGTTAGAGGTGTCTAGAGTTCTTAGGCACACTCTTTTGCTTTGGATCACGACTTTAACCACTCAGTCCCAAGCTCTTCACTTGGACCTTCATGACACAAACACATGGTTAAGGACAGCTTGATTTAGCCGCTTAGGCTAGGATTTTATTCCTTTAGGCCCTCCTTTCCATTGATGCTCAAAGCCTTGGATCCTTTTTACCCTTGCCTTTTGGTTTAAGGGGCTATTGGCTTTTTCTGCTTGCTTTTTCTTTTTCTTTTGTTTTTTTCTCTTTTTTTCCGCACATTTTTTTCTCACAAGCTTTGTTTTTCACTGCTTTTTCTTGCTTCAAAAATCAATTTCATAATTTTTTTAGATTATCAATAACATTTATCCTTTTTCATCATTCTTTCAAGATCCAACAATTTTAACATTCATAAACTTCATTATAAAAAATATGCACTGTTCAAGCATTCATTTAGAAAACAAAAAATCCATTATTAAGAACTCGAAATATTAAAAATTACTTCCTTTATTCTAAAAAATCCGTTATTTTATTCATGTTTAGTGATGATGAGAGAAATAGATTATAAATTATTTGGAGATAAAAATAAAGATCCCAATTACTAATAATCAGATAGGTTCCTAAAAATAAAAGTTATCACAGATTTAAGGTTATGATTAGGACTCAACAACCTTTAGTTTGGGAGATGATGGGTGCTCCTTCAACCTGTGGGGTATCTGGTTCTTCAAGAGACAACTTCTGGCACTTCAGGTCCTGTATCTCTGGATATTCGTCTTCTTTCAGATCAAATTTAACTTCCGGGATCACTGATTTCAGACCCATTATTTTTTGGTAATGGTCTGCATGTTCTTACTACCGAGAGGGGGATTGGATCTACTTGAATTACATGTGAGCCTTGAGAAAGGGATGATAAAATTCAGTTTGAGGCTCTTCTCTCGTAATCTTCTTGATCAATACATTCTTGGTTGGTATGTGAGATGTAGCCACTTTGAATTGAGGTCTTGAGGGTTGTGTGGTCTTTATATTAGAAATTGAACTTCATCTCTTCTACATATCATATAAAAAAAATTTTATGTATCAATACCCTAAGAAAGATTTCATGAAAATTTCTTGTTGTTTTACCAAACTTATTCACTCTATCATGCATCATGCAAGTAAAACTATAAGAAAACTAAGATATATATATAAGCAGACTAAGACAAAAAAATACAATGAAAAGAAGTACTAAACACATACTCAAAAAAACATAACTACTAAAAACTAGAAAATAGTGCAAAGTATTCGGAAAGAGAAATTTACGTCCCGAAAATTGCAGATCCTCCCCCACACTTAAATGTTGCACGGTCCTCCATGCATTCACTCAATCTGGGGGTGAAGAGATGTGAGGCTCCACCTTCAGCTAGTGGGCACTGGGGCTCTGGTTGCATGGAAATGTCCAAGTCCAATGTATTCTTGGCATTTCCATCCTCGATGTCCTCCTCTTCTACCAGTTTCTTGCCTCTATATCTCATCCTAAAAAAGAATGAATAAATTATAATTAAGAATCATAGGGCAAGTAGCTCAAAAAGGTAAAGTAAGAAGTAAATAAGCGTCTAATTGAGGAAGTTTGCTTAGTGGTGTGGTTTGATGAAAATGAGCCATGTGTGTATTCCAATTATGCGCGTGGTTAGAATACACACAACGGCCGGTTAAAATGGCATCTACACAATCAAAAAGTAATAGCATGTGTTCCTCAATTAAATAGACTAGGTTGCAATTAAAGAATAATTAAAACTTATGGCACAAGCAACCTTAGGTAACCACAAAAGTGAATTGAGTATATAAGGTATTGGATATTGAAATTGCACAAGTGAAAGCGCAAATTGATATAAAATCACAATAACCAATAACCAATCCAATAATGAATGGAAACTCCTTATTCATCATGTAATATAAAGAAAAAGTCCCATGGTAAGATACTTGTTACAAAAAAAATGACAAGCTTGATAAGAATCAAGTTGAGTCACTCAAACAAATGCAAAGCATTAACAAGGAACAAGTAGCGGTTCTGTGATGAATTTAATGTGAAAATCATGATGAACAAGTAATTTCAACTCAAATCACTTAATTCAATGCAGTTACATAATTTGTCCTGGTGGTACAATCAAAACATGAGTATTCAAACCCACTAGGTACTGATAAGTCAAGGCAAAGTATAAGCGCATTGGTGCAATTCAAGTAAGAAGCAACCCAACCAATATCAAACAAACACTTGCAACTTATTTAATTAACAAACAACTCAACCAAAACTAATATAATTACTAAAATGAAAATGAAACGCAATGAAAACTAAGTAGAATAATTAGGAAAAACAAGGAAAAAGCTAGATATGAGAGGGGTGAAAGGGGGAGGAAGTATGTTAGGGCTCAAAGAAAAGTGCAATAAAAATTTTGCCTAAACAACACTTGTGCATATGCACAAGTATATGTGCGCACGCACACAAGGTGGAACAGGGGAGGTGTGTGTTCGCACAGGGCGTGCGAACGCTCTGGACAGAGAGGTGATCAAGACGTGTGCGTACAAACAAGAGGGTGCGCACGCACAAGGGTGAAAAATGGCAGGGGTTCATGCACACAGGCTGTGTGGTGCACAAAATTGTGATCTCAATGGCACCAACAACTTGGTACGCACAATTGTAATATCACTCTTTTTTCACAACTTTGCACAACTAACCAGCAAGTGCACTGAGTCGTCCAAGTAATAAACCTTACCTGAGTAAGGGTCAATCCCACGGAGATTCTCGGCGTGAAGCAAGCTATGGTCACCTTGTAAATCTCAGTCAGGCGGATTCAAATGGTTATGGAGTTTTAATAATTAAAAGATAAATAAAACATAAAATAAAGATAGAGATACTTATGTAATTCATTGGTGGGAATTTCAAATAAGTGTATGGAGATGCCTCATTCCTTTTGAATATCTGCTTTCCTACTACCTTCATCCAATTCTTCATACTCCTTTCTATGGCAAGCTGTATGTAGGGCGTCACCGTTGTCAATGGCTACTTCCCATCCTCTCAGTGAAAAGGGTCCTCTACAGTTTCCCGCATGGCTAATCAGCTGTTGGTTCTCGATCGTGTAGGAATAGGATTTACTATCCTTTTGCGTCTGTCACTACGCCCTACAGTCACGAGTTTGAAGCTCATCACAGTCATCCCATCCCAGATCCTACTCGGAATACCATAGACAAGGTTTAGACTTTCTGGATCTCAAGAATGCTGCCAATTGATTCTAGCTTATACCACGAAGACTCTGATCTCACGGAATGGAAGGCTCTGTTGTCCGGAGAGGCAACCATGCATCGTGGACCAGGAATTCAGGAGATACACACTCTAGCTTTCGCAGGTAGAACAGAACTGTTTGTCAAGCACGCATTCATAAGTGAGAATGGTGATGAGTGTCACAGATTATCATGTTCATAAGGTTGAAGTGCGAATGAATATCTTAGAATAAGAATAGGCATGAATTGAATAGAAGAACATTAGTACTTTGCATTAATACTCGAGGAACAGCAGAGCTCCACACCTTAATCTATGGTGTGTAGAAACTCCACTGATGAAAATTCATAAGAACAAGGTCTAGGCATGGCCGTGAGGCCAGCCCTCAATGTCTAAGATCGCATAATCTTATAAAATATAGATACCAAGATGTCTAATACAATAGTAAAAAGTTCTATTTATACTAAACTAGTTACTAGTGTTACAGAAACAAGTAAATGATGCAGAAATCCACTTCCAGGCCCACTTGGTGTGTGCCTGGGCTGAGCATTAAAGCTTTCACATGTAGAGGTCTTCCTTGGAATTAAACTCCAGTTTGTAATTTGTTTCTGGTGTTTAACTCTGCTTTGCAACTTGTTTCTAGCGTTTAACACCAGAATAGGGCAGAAAGCTGGCGTTAAACGCCAGTTTTCATCGTCTAAACTCGGGAAAAGTATGAACTATTATATATTCCTGGAAAGCCCTGGATGTCTACTTTCCAATGCAGTTGAGAGTGTGCCATTTGGACTTCTGTAGCTCCAAAAATTTCATTTCGAGTGCAGGGAGGTCAGAATCCAACAGCATCTGCAGTCCTTTGTCAGCCTCTGAATCAGATTTTTGCTCAGGTCCTTCAATTTCAGCCAGAAAATACCTGAAATCACAGAAAAATACACAAATTCATAGTAAAGTCCAGAAATGTGAATTTTGCTTAAAAATTAATAACAATATACTAAAAACTTACTAAATCATACTAAAAACTCTATAAAAATAATGCTAAAAAGCGTATAAATTATCCGCTCATCACAACACCAAACTTAAATTATTGCTTGTCCCCAAGCAACTGAAAACAGAATAGGATAAAAAGAAGAGAATATACAATGAATCCCACAGTATCAATGAAACATAGTTCTAATTAGATGAGCGGGGCTTGTAGCTTTTTGCTTCTGAACTATTTTGGCATCTCACTTTATCCTTTAAAATTCATAATGATTGGCATCTATAGGAACTCAGAATTTTAGATAGTGTTATTGATTCTCCTAGTTTAGTATGTTGATTCTTGAACACAGCTACTTTATGAGTCTTGGCCGTGGCCCTAAGCACTTTGTTTTCCAGTATTACCACTAGATACATAAATGCCACAGACACATAACTGGGTGCACCTTTTCAGATTGTGACTCAGCTTTGCTAAAGTTCCCAATTAGAGGTGTCCAGAGTTCTTAAGCACACTCTTTTGCTTTGGATCACAACTTTAACCACTCAGTCTCAAACTTTTCACTTGTACCTTCATGACATAAGCACATGGTTAGGGACAGCTTGATTTAGCCGCTTAGGCCTGGATTTTATTTCCTTGGGCCCTCTTATCCATTAATGCTCAAAGCCTTGGATCCTTTTTACCCTTGCCTTTTGTTTTAAAGGGCTATTGGCTTTTTCTGCTTGCTTTTTCTTTTTCTTTCTCTTTTTTTGCCACTTTTCTTTTTCACTGCTTTTTCTTGCTTCAAGAATCAATTTCATGATTTTTTAGATTATCAATAACATTTCTCTTTGTTCATCTTTCTTTCAAGAGCCAATAATTTTAACATTCATAAACTTCACTATAAAAAATATGCACTGTTCAAGCATTCATTTAGAAAACAAAAAGTATTGCCACCATATCAAAATAATTAAACTAATTTCAAGATAAAATTTGAAATCCAAGTACTTCTTGTTCTTTTGTAGTAAAGCACATTTTTCATTTAAGAGAGGTGAAGGATTCATGGAATTATTCATAGCTTTAACACATAGACACTAGACACTAAGGATCACGTAATAAAGACACAAAACATAGCCAAACATGAAGCTCAAAAACTGAAAACAGAAAAATAAATAGACAAGAAGATTAAGGAATGGGTCCACCTTAGTTGCTCCCAATAGTTGTGTGGAGGAAAATGTATCCCTTGAGGCATCTAAGGGATTTCTTGATGAGGGAATTCCTCATGCTCTTGTTGAGGTCCATGAGTGGACTCTCTTGTTTGCTCCATCCTTTTCTTAGTGATGGGCTTGTCCTCTTCAATGAGGATGTCTTCCTCTGTGACAATTCCAGCTAAATTGCATAGGGATCACCTTTTTCTTGGCCACAACTTCATAGAAGTGGTCTTGATGGACCTCTGAGATGAATCTTTCTATCTCCTATGACTCGGAGGTGGAAGCAATTACCTTCCCTTTCCTCTTTCTAGAGGTTTCTCTGGCCTTAGGTGCCATAAATGGTTATGGAAAAACAAAAAGCAAAGCTTTTACCACACCAAATTTAAAAGGTTTGCTCGTCCTCGAGCAAAAGAAAAAGGAAAGAAGGGGAAGAAAAAGAGAACAGAGGAGATAGAGGGAGAGAGAATGAGTTGAACAGGTTGAGGTTTTGGAGATGCTCTATCTTCTGAATCTCTGCTTTCCTATTGTCTTCTTCTTCATGCACGCAAGGCTCCTTCCATGGCAAGCTGTATGTAGGGTTTCACTGTTGTCAATGGCTACATCCCATCCTCTCAGTGAAAATGTTCAACGCGCTCTGTCAGAGCACGGCTAATCATCTGTCGGTTCTCAATCAGGTTGGAATAGAATCCAGTGATTCTTTTGTGTCTGTCACTAACGCCTAGCCTTCAGGAGTTTGAAGCTCGTCACAGTCATTTAATCCTTGAATCCTACTCAGAATACCACAGACAAGGTTTAGACCTTTCGGATTCTCTTGAATGCCGCCATCAATTCTAGCTTATACCATGAAGATTCTGATTAAGGAATCCAAGAGATATTCACTCAATCTAAAGTAGAACGGAGGTGGTTGTCAGGCACACATTCATGGGTGAGAATGATGATGAGTGTCACGGATCATCACATTCATCAAGTTGAAGAACAAGTGATATCTTAGAATAGAATCAAGCATGATTGAATGAAAAACAGTAGTAATTGCATTAATCCATCAAGACACAGCAGAGCTCCTCATCCCCAACCATGGGGTTTAGAAACTCATGCTGTAGAAGATACAATAAGAAACGTGTAATGTGTCATGAGGTAAAGATACAATGTCAAAAGGTCCTATTAATAGTGAACTAGTAATCTAGGGTATACAGAAGTGAGTAAATGACGTAAAAATCCACTTCCGGGGTCCACTTGGTGTGTGCTTGGACTGAGCATTGAAGCTTTCATGTGTAGAGACTTTTTCTGGAGTTAAACTCCAGCTTTTGTGCTAGTTTGGGCGTTTAACTCCAATTTTTGTGCCAGTTCTGGCGTTAAACGCCGGGAATTCTGAAGCTGATTTGCAACGCCGGTTTGGGCCATCAAATCTCGAGCAAAGTATAGACTATTATCCATTGATGGAAAGCCCAGGATGTATACTTTCCAATGCAATTGAGAGCGCGCTAATTGGGCTTCTGTAGCTCCAGAAAATCCACTTCGAGTGCAGGAAGGTCAGAATCCAACAGCATCTGCAGTCCTTTTTCAGCCTCTGAATCATATTTTTGCTCAGGTCCCTGAATTTCAGCCAGAAATTACCTGAAATCACAGAAAAACACACAAACTCATAGTAAAGCCCAGAAAGGTGAATTTTAAATAAAAACTAATAAAAACATATTAAAAACTAACTAAAATGTACTAAAAACATACTTAAAACAGTGCCAAAAAGCGTATAAATTATCCGCTCATCACAACACCAAACTTAAATTGTTGCTTGTCCCCAAGCAACTGAAAATCAAATAGGATAAAAAGAAGAGAATATACTATAGACTCCAAAATATCAATGAAACTTAGCTCCAATTAGATGAGCAGGACTAGTAGCTTTTTGCTTCTGAACAGTTTTGGCATCTCACTTTATCCTTTGAAGATTAGAATGATTGGCATCTATAGGAACTCATAATTCAGATAGTGTTATTGATTCTCCTAGTTTAGTGTGATGATTCTTGAACATAGCTACTTTATGAGTCTTGGCTGTGGCCCAAAGCACTCTGTCTTCCAGTATTACCACTGGATACATACATGCCACAGACACATAACTGGGTAAAACTTTTTAGATTCTGACTCAGCTTTGCTAGAGTCCCCAATTAGAGGTGTCCATGGTTCTTAAGCACACTCTTTTTGCCTTGGATCACTTTTTATCTCTCTCTCTTTTTTCTTTTTCGTTTTTTTTTGAATTCACTGCGTTTTTCTTGCTTCAAGAATCAATTTGATGATTTTTCAGATCATCAATAACATTTCTCCTTTTCCATCATTCTTTCAAGAGCCAAAAAGTTTAACATTCTTTAATCAACAAATTCAAAAGACATATGTACTGTTCAAGCATTCATTCAGAAAACAAAAAGTATTGTCACCACATCAAGCTAATTCAACTAGTTTCAGAGATGAATTCGAAATTCTGCACTTCTTGTTCTTTTGTGATTAAAGCATTTTTCATTTAAGAGAGGTGATGGATTCATAGGACATTCATAGCTTTAAGGCATAGACATTAAATTTTATTAATCATGAATTATGAACAAGACTCAAAGATAAACATAAGATAAGACTAATAGTAATAGAAAACAAAAATTTAAATGACTCTAAAATAGACTCCTAATGATAGAGGTTATCACAGAGTTAGGACTCAATAACCTTGATCTTGAGAAGTGGATGCTAACTGAACTTGTGGGGTATTTGACCCTTCAAGGGAGAGTTTCTGGCTCTTCAGCTCCTGTAGCTCACGCCCCTACTTCTCTTGTTCCTTCAACAATTTGCAGAGCATGCAGTTTTGATTCTGCTGTTCTTCCTTAATTTGTTCCATAGCTTCTTACAGCTTGGCAACAGATGCTTCTAGGCGGGTCTAGTAGTCAATTTCAGGGAGTTCAGGGAGGAACTCCTGTGCCCTCCTTTTGATAGAATTATCATGCATTTATCCTTCCATTGACTTCTTGGTGATTGGATGTTCAATTGGGATGAATTCATCTACTCCCCTCCTCACCCCAGCATCTTTACATAGCAAAGAGATTAAGCTTGGGTAAGCCAGTTTGGCTTCAGTGGAATTCTTGTTTGCAATTGTGTAAATCTCACAAGCAATCAGATGATGAACCTCCACTTCTTTTCCCAGCATAATACAATGAATCATCACTACTCTCTTGATAGTGACCTCAGAACGGTTGCTAGTGGGAATATAGAACACCCAATAAAGTCTAGCCAACCTCTTGCAATTGGTTTGAGATCTCCCCTCTTGAGTTGGTTTGGGACACCTTTTGAATTGGTTGTCCACTTAGTTCCAGGGAGGCATATGTCCTCTAGAACTTGATCCAACCCCTTATCTGCTCTCACCATTCTCCTATTAAAGGATTCATAATCATCTTGCAGTTGAGGCAATTTGAAGACCTCTCTTATTTTGTCCAGATGGAAGTAAATAATTTTCCCTCTAACCATGGTTCTGTAGGTATGAAAAGCAGTTCCAGTCATTCTCTACTTATCTGTCAGCCACAGATTTGAGTAGAATTCCTGAACCATGTTTCTTCCAACCTTTGTCTCAGGGTTGGTTAGAACTTCCCATCCTCTATTTCGAATTTGCTCTTGGATCTCCGGATATTCATCTTCTTCCAGATCAAATTTAACTTCCGGGATCACTGACCTTAGACCCATTATTTTGTGGTAATGGTCTGCATGTTCTTTGGTTAAGAACCTCTCTTGACTCCAAAGATCGTTTGGAGCATTCTCTTTCTTGCTTCTAGAATTGGTTTGTTTTCCTTTGGGAGCCATGATCTTGATGAGCCTTAGCTTAGTGATCATGGAAAAACACACCAAACTTAGAGGGTTGCTTGTCCTCAAGCAAAAGAAAAGAAAGAGGAGAGAGAGGAGGAGAGCGAATTCAAATGGTGGGGAAAGGGGGATGGCCGAACGTATATTTATAAGGGAGGGGGGAGAGATTTCGAAAATTTTGAAGAAGATTTGAGAAGATATGGAAAGAATTT
>NC_029772.3:85285264-85286479 GCF_000817695.3 Arachis duranensis
GAAAGTTTGAAAAAATTTGAAGTGGAAAGCAAAATCTCTGTCCCCCACCTATCTGGCGTTAAACGCCCAGAATGGTATCCATTCTGGCGTTTAACGCCCAAATGTTGGCCATTATGGGCGTTTAACACCCAGCCAGGTACCCTGGCTGGCGTTAAACACCAGAAACCCCTTCATCACTGGGCGTTTTGCTGAACGCCCAGGATGCTGCCAACCTGGCGTTAAACGCCCAGAATGGTGCCCATTCTGGCGTTTAACGCCTAAAATGGTACCTTTACTGGCGTTAAACGCCCAGAATGGTATCCATTCTGGCGTTTAACGCCCAGAGTACCCCTTACTGGCGTTTTTTCGCCAGCAAGCTCCTTTTCTCTGCTTTTTGCACTGAATCCTTATGTAACTCTGTGAATTCCTTCAATTTTGATGATTGCCCTTTGAGAATATGTATCAAACTTTTATTAAATAAAACAGATAACTTGCTAATGACTGGGTTGCCTCCCAGCAAGCGCTTCTTTATTGTCTTTAGCTAGACCTTTTACTGAGATTCATTCAAGCCTCAGTCTTGAGCATTCTTGCTCAAAATTGCTTTCAAGATAATGTTTGATCCCCTGTCCATTAACAATGAACTTTTTGTCAGAATCAATATCCTGAAGCTCAACATATCCATATGGTAAGACCCCTGTAATCACAAACGGACCCCTCCACCGGGATTTAAGTTTTCCTGGGAATAGTCTGAGCCTAGAGTTGAAGAGTATAACTTTTTGTCCTGGCTCAAAGACTCTGGATGACAACTTCTTGTCATGCCACTTCTTTGCCTTTCCTTATAAATTTTTGCATTTTCAAAGGCATCGAGTCTGAACTCAATTTTTGCATTTTCAAAGGCACTGAGTCTGAACTCCTCTAGCTCATTTAGCTGGAGCAATCTTTTTTCACCAGCTAACTTAGCATCCATGTTTAGGAATCTAGTTGCCCAGTAGGCTTTATGTTCCAGTTCCACGGGCAGATGACAAGCCTTCCCATACACTAGTTGGTATGGAGAGGTTCCTATAGGAGTCTTGAAGGCTGTTCTGTATGCCCACAGAGCATCATCCAAGCTCTTTGCCCAATCCTTTCTACGGGCAATAACAGTCTGTTTCAGGATTCTTTTTAGCTCTCTATTAGAGACTTCAGCTTGCCCATTTGTCTGTGGGTGATACGGAGTTGCTACTTTGTGGCTAATTT
>NC_029772.3:85286647-85288467 GCF_000817695.3 Arachis duranensis
TCTACTGCCACTAGAATATAAGTGTTTGAGTATGATGGTGGGAAGGGACCCATGAAGTCAATTCCCCATACATCAAACAATATAATCTCTAGGATCCTTTGTTGAGGCATGGCATAACCATGAGGCAAGTTAGCAGCTCTTTGGCAACTGTCACAGTTACGCACAAACTCCTGGGCATCCCTATAGATAGTAGGCCAGTAGAATCCGCATTGGAGGACCTTAGTGGCTGCTCGCTCACCTCCGAAATGTCACCCATACTGCGATCCATGGCAATGCCACAAGATCCTTTGTGCTTCATCTCTAGGTACACATCTGCGGATTATTCCGTCTGCACATCTCTTAAAGAGATATGGCTCATCCCATAGGTAGTACTTGGCATCTGAAATTAATTTTTTTCTTTGCACCCTGCTGTACTCCTGTGGTATGAACCTCACAGCTTTATAATTTACAATATCTGCAAACCATGGTTCTTCCTGGATGGCAAAGAGTTGCTCATCTGGAAAGATTTCACAGATCTCAGTAGAAGGGAGGGACGCCCCAGCTACTGGTTCAAATCGGGATAGATGATCAGCTACCTGGTTCTCTGTCCCTTTTCTGTCTCTTATTTCTATGTCAAACTCTTGCAGAAGCAATACCCACCTTATGAGCCTGGGTTTTGAATCCTGCTTTGTGAGTAAGTATTTAAGAGCAGCATGGTCAGTGTACACAATCACTTTTGATCCTACTAAGTAGGATCTAAACTTGTCAATGGCATAAGCCACTACAAGTAATTCTTTTTCTGTGGTTGTGTAATTCTTCTGTGCATCATTTAGAACACGGCTAGCATAATAAATTACGTGCAGAAGCTTGTTATGCCTCTGTCCCAACACTGCACCAATGGCATGGTCACTGGCATCACACATTAGTTCAAATGGTAATGTCCAGTTTGGTGCAGACATGACTGGTGCTGTAACCAGCTTGGCTCTCAGGGTCTCAAATGCCTGCAGACACTGTGTGTCAAACACAAATGGTGTGTCAGCAGCTAGCAGGTTACTCAGAAGTTTTGTAATTTTTGAAAAATCCTTTATAAACCTTCTGTAGAATCCTGCATGTCCCAGAAAGCTTCTGATTGCCTTAACATTGGCAGGTGGTGGTAATTTTTCAATTACCTCTACTTTTGCTTGATCCACCTCTATTCCCTTGCTTGAAATTTTATGCCCAAGGACAATCCCCTCAGTCACCATGAAGTGACATTTTTCCCAGTTTAAAACTAGGTTGGTCTCTTGGCATCTTTTCAGAACAAGTGCTAAATGCTTAAGGTAGGAGTTGAATGAGTCTCCAATACTGAAAAGTCATCCATGAAGACTTTCAAAAATTTCTCTACCATATCTGAGAAGATAGAGAGCATGCACCTCTAAAAGGTTGCAGGTGCATTGCACATACCAAAAGGCATCCTTCTGTAGGCAAATACTCCAGAAGGACATGTAAATGCTATTTTCTCTTGGTCCTGAGGATCTACTGCAATTTGGTTGTAACCTGAATAGCCATCCAAAAAGCAATAATATTCATGACCTGCTAGTCTCTCTAGCATCTGGTCTATGAATGATAAAGGAAAATGATCCTTTCTGGTGGCTGTATTGAGCCTTCTGTAGTCAATACACATACGCCATCTTGTAACTGTTCTTGTGGGAACCAGTTCATTTTTTTCATTATGAACCATTGTCATGCATCCCTTCTTGGGGACAACTTGGATAGGGCTCACCTAGGGGCTATCAGAAATAGGATAAATAATCCCAGCCTCTAGTAACTTAGTGACCTCTTTCTGCACCACCTCCTTTATG
>NC_029772.3:85288550-85301866 GCF_000817695.3 Arachis duranensis
CCTTAGCACTTGAATTAGTGCTTCCTCTTCCTGTGAGTTTAAAGCAGAGCTTATAATCACTGAAAAAGTGTCACCTTCTCCTAGAAATGCATACTTCAGGGATGGTGGTAGTGGCTTGAGCTCGGGTTTAGGAGGCTTACCCTCTTCTTGAGGAATTTTCAGAGGTTCTTTTATTTCCTCTGGTTCCTCCAGGTCAGGCTGAACATCCTTAAAGATATCATCTAGCTCTGATTCGAGACTCTCAGTCATATTGATCTCTTCCACTAAAGAGTCAATAATATCAGCGCTCATGCAATTATTTGATGTGTCTGGATGCTGCATAGCTTTGACAGCATTTAACTTGAACTCATCCTCATTGACTCTCAGGGTTACTTCCCCTTTTTGTACATCAATGAGAGTTCGTCCAGTTGCTAGGAAGGGACTTCCTAGGATGAGAGTTGCACTCTTGTGCTCCTCCATTTCCAGCACTACAAAGTCAGTTGGGAAGGCGAATGGCCCAACCTTGACAATCATGTCCTCAATTATGCCTGATGGGTACTTAATGGAGCCATCAGCAAGTTGGAGGCATATCCGGGTTGGTTTGACTTCTTCAGTCAACCCAAGCTTTCTGATAGTGGATGCAGGTATTAGATTAATACTTGCTCCAAGGTCATATAGGGCTGTCTTGGTACAAGCACCTTCTAATGTGCATGGTATCATAAAAGCTTCCTGGATCTTGAAGCTTCTCTAGTAAGCTCTTCAGAATGACTGCACTGCATTCTTCAGTGAGAAACACTTTTTCAGTTTCTCTCCAATCCTTCTTATAACTTAAGATCTCTTTCATGAACTTAGCATAAGAAGGTATTTGCTTAAGTGTTTCTGCAAACGAAATCTTTATTTCAAGAGTCCTGAGATAGTCTGCAAAGTGGGCAAATTGTTTATCGTATTCCGCTTGGCAGAGTTTCTGAGGATAAGGCATCTTGGCTTTATACTCTTCAACCTTAGTTGCTGCAGGTTTATTTCCTACAGAAGTGGTTGGAGAAGCCTTCTTAGAGGGGTTACTATTAGCACACTCAGGTGTCTGATTCCTCATTGGCATTTGAACGCCAGGATTGGGTGAGGAATGGACGTTTAACGCCAACTTTTTTCCCCTTTCTGGCGTTTGAACACCAGAACTGGGCAGGGAATGGGCGTTTAACGCCAACTTTTCCCCCTTTTCTGGCGTGTGAACGCCAGAAGTATTCCTCTCTAGGCTCTTACTGTCCTCAGAGGGATTTTGGATAGTGATTTGGTTATCGTCTGTCAGTTGTTCCATTCTTAGCTTTCTGCTGGTTTGAGTTGATTCATTCAATGTTTTCCCACTCCTTAATTTAACAGCTTCGCATTCTTCTGTTATCTGTTTAGATAGTTGCTGTCTTGTCTGATTTAATTGTGCTTCCATATTCTTGTTAGCAATTTTAGTTTCTTGGAGCATCTCTTTAAATTCTTCTAACTGTTTTGTCATCATGAGTAATTGCTGATTAAGCTCAACCATCTGTTCTTGAGGGTTAGGATCAGTAGTTACTGCCATAGCTTCTTCTTTTATAGAGGACTCACTGCTTGAGTATAAATGTTGATTTCTAGCAACTGTATCTATGAGCTTTTGAGCCTCTTCAATCGTCTACCGCATGTGTATAGATCCACCAGCTGAGTGGTCTAAAGATATCTGAGCTTTTTCTGTAAGCCCATAATAGAAGATGTCTAACTGTACCCACTCTGAAAACATTTTAGAGGGGCATTTTCTTAGCATACCTCTGTACCTCTCCCAGGCATTATAAAGGGATTCATTATCCTCTTGTTTAAAGCCTTGGATGTCCAGCCTTAGCTGTGTCATCCTTTTTGGAGGGTAAAATTGATTCAGGAATTTATCTGATAATTGTCTCCATGTTTTTATGCTTGTTGTGGGTTGGTTATTCAACCACCTCTTAGCTTGATCCTTTACAGCAAATGGAAACAGTAATAATCTGTAGACATCCTGATCCACCTCTTTATCACGTACTGTGTCAGCAATTTGTAAAAACTGTGCCAGAAACTCAGTAGGTTCTTCCTGTGAAAGATCGGAATACTGGCAGTTTTGCTGCACCATGACAATGAGTTGAGGACTTAGCTCAAAGCTGCTTGCTTTAATGGGAGGTATACAGATGCTACTCCCATATGCAGCTGTAATGGGGTTAGCATATGACCCCAGAGTCCTTCTGGACTACTCAATACCACTTAGGTCCATGATGGAGAAAGGGAAATGATATGGATTCACAAGTAAAGTATAGAATATATTTTTTTGTTATTAATTAAAAATGGCCAAAAATAATAAAATAAATGGAAAAGAAAATAAAATAAAATTTCGAAAACCAAAAGAAAATAAAATCAAAGCAAATTGAAAACTAAATCAATTAATTAATTAAAAAGATTTTGGAATTAGCAATTAAAAAGATATGATTGAAAATTATTTTGAAAAAGATTTGACTTTTGAAATGAGGAAAGAGAAAAACAACAAAATGACACCAAACTTAAAATTTTTAGAAAATCAAACACAAATTTTTGAAAATTTAAAGAAAAACACAAAGAAGACACCAAACTTAAAATATGAAACTAAACTCAAATAAAAGACTCTAAACCAACAGAATTAAAATAGTCCTAATCTAAGCAACAAGATACACCGTCAGTTGTCCAAACTTGGACAATCCCCGGCAACGGCGCCAAAAACTTGGTGCACGAAATTGCAATCTCACTCTTGCAATTCCGCACAACTAACCAGCAAGTGCACTGGGTCGTCCAAGTAATACCTTACGTGAGTAAGGGTGGATCCCACGGAGATTGTTGGTTTGAAGCAAGCTATGGTTATCTTGTAACTCTTAGTCAGGATATCAATAATTCTCAGGTTTAATTGTTAAAAGTAAAAGAACATGAAATAAATACTTGTTTTGCAGTAATGGAGAACAGGTTGAGGTTTTGGAGATGCTCTATCTTCTGAATCTCTGCTTTTCTACTGTCTTCTTCTTCAAGCACGCAAGGCTCCTTCCATGGCAAGCTGTATGTAGGGTTTCACCGTTGTCAATGGCTACCTCCCATCCTCTCAGTGAAAATGTTCAACGCACTCTGTCACAGCACAACTAATCATCTGTCGGTTCTCAATCAGGTTGGAATAGAATCCAGTGATTCTTTTGCTTCTGTCACTAACGCCCAGCCTTCAGGAGTTTGAAGCTCGTCACAGTCATTCAATCCTTGAATCCTACTCAGAATATCACAGACAACGTTTAGACCTTCCGGATTCTCTTGAATGCCACCATCAATTCTAGCTTATACCACGAAGATTCTGATTAAGGAATCCAAGAGATATTCACTCAATCTAAAGTAGAATGGAGGTGGTTGTCAGGCACACATTCATGGGTGAGAATGATGATGAGTGTCACGGATCATCACATTCATCAAGTTGAAGAACAAGTGATATCTTAGAATAGAAACAAGCGTGATTGAATGAAAAATAGTAGTAATTGCATTAATCCATCAAGACACAGCAGAGCTCCTCACCCCCAACCATGGGGTTTAGAGAGTCATGCTATAGAAGATACAATAAGAAACGTGTAATGTGTCATGAGGTAAAGATACAATGTCAAAAGGTCCTATTAATAGTGAACTAGTAATCTAGGGTATACAGAAGTGAGTAAATGACGTAAAAATCCACTTCCGGCATTAAAATCCACTTTCTTGTTTGGGCTGAGCATTGAAGCTTTCATGTGTAGAGACTTTTTCTGGAGTTAAACGCCAGCTTTTTGTGCCAGTTCCGGCGTTAAACGCTGGGAATTCTGAAGCTGATTTGCAACGCCGGTTTGGGCCATCAAATTTCGGGCAAAGTATGGACTATTATACATTGTTGGAAAGCTCAGGATGTCTACTTTCCAACGCAATTGAGAACGCGCTAATTAGGCTTCTGTAGCTCCAGAAAATTCACTTCGAGTGCAGGGAGTTCAGAATCCAACAGCATCTGCAGTCCTTTTTCAGCCTCTGAATAAGATTTTTGCTCAGGTCCCTCAATTTCAACCAAAAATTACCTGAAATCACAGAAAAACACACAAACTCATAGTAAAGCCCAGAAAAGTGAATTTTAAATAAAAACTAATAAAAACATACTAAAAACTAACTAAAATGTACTAAAAACATACTTAAAATAGTGCCAAAAAGCGTATAAATTATCCGCTCATCAGCGTGCAAAAATGCCCTTAATGTGCAATCTTGGCATTTAATGCCAAATTGTTGCTTGTTTTTGGCATTAAATGCCAGCTTTTAATCCTTTCCTGGCGTTAAACGCCAGGCTGCAACATATTTCTGGCGTTTAACGCCAGATTGTAGCCTGTTTCTAGCGTTTAACGCCAGTCTAGTGCTTGTTTCTGGCGTTTAACACCCATAATGGTGCCAGACTGGGCGTTAAATGCCCATTCTGTTACCCTTACTGGCGTTTAAATGCCAGTAAGTTACTTTTCCAGGGTGTGCTGTTTTTAATGCTATTTTTTATTTTTTCTATGATTTTTTTGCAGTTATTTTTGTCACTCCACATGATCATCAGCCTAAAAAAGGGAAAATAAGAAATAGCATAGATAAATAAAATTGGGTTGCCTCCCAATAAGCACTTTTTTAATGTCAATAGCTTGACAGTGAGCTCTCATGGAGCTTCACAGATGTTCAGAGCATTGCTGGGACCTCCCAACACCAAACTTAGAGTTTGAATGTGGGGGTTCAACACCAAACTTAGAGTTTGGTTGTGGCCTCCCAACACCAAACTTAGAGTTTGACTGTGGGGGCTTTGGTTGACTCTGCAGTGAGAGAAACTTTTCTTGCTTCCTCTCCATGGTTACAGAGGGAGATCCTTGAGTTTTAAACACAAGATAGTCCTCATTCAGTTGAAGGACCAACTCTCCTTTGTCCACATCAATCATAGCCTTTGCTATGGCTAGGAAGGGTCTTCCAAGGATGATGGATTCATCCTCATCCTTCCCAATGTCTAGGATTATGAAATCAGCAGGGATATGAAGGCCCTTGACCTTTACTAGCATGTCCTCTACCTGTGCATAAGCCTTTTTCATGGATTTGTGTGCCATCTCTAATGAGAATGTGGCAGCCTATACCTCAAAGATTCCCAGTTTTTCCATTATAGATAGTGGCATTAAGTTTATGCCTGATCCCAGGTCACACAGAGCCTTCTCAAAGGTCATGGTGCCTATTGTACAGGGAATTAGGAATTTACCAAGATCCTGTTTCTTTTGAGGTAAAGTGTGCTGAACCCAGGTATTTAGTTCATTAATGAGCAATGGAGGCTCATCCTCCCAAGTCTCATTACCAAATAGCTTGGTATTCAGCTTCATGATTGCTCCTAAATACTGGGTAACTTGCCCTTCAACAATGTCTTTGATGAGCGGATAATTTACACGTTTTTTGACATTATTTTTAGATATTTTTAGTATGATTTATTCAGTTTTTGGTATATTTTTATTAGTTTTTAAGCAAAATTCACATTTCTGGACTTTACTATGAGTTTGTGTGTTTTTCTATGATTTCAGGTAATTTCTGGCTGAAATTGAGGGACCTGAGCAAAAATCTGATTCAGAGGCTGATAAAGGACTTCAAATGCTGTTGGATTCTGACCTCCATGCACTCGAAATGGAATTTTTGGAGCTACAGAAATCCAAATGACACGCTCTCAATTGCGTTGAAAAGTAAACATCCAGGACTTTCCAGTAATATATAATAGTCCATAATTTGTTCGAGTTTAGACGATGCAAACTGGCATTTAACGCCAGCTTTCTGTCCTATTATAGCGTCATCAAATGCCAGAAACAAGTTGCAAAGCAGAGTTAAACGCCAGAAACAAGTTACAAACTGGCTTTTAACTCCAAGGAAGACCTCTACATGTGAAAGCTTCAATGCTCAGCCCAAGCACACACCAAGTGGGCCCGGAAGTGGATTTCTGCATCATTTACTTAATTTTGTAACCCTAGTAACTAGTTTAGTATAAATAGAACTTTTTACTATTGTACTAGCGGTCTTTTTTCCTATTTTCGAATTCATATGCCATTTGAGGAGGCTGGACATTCGGCCATGCCTAGATCTTGTTCTTATGTATTTTCAATGGTGGAGTTTCTACACACCATAGATTCAGGTGTGGAGCTCTGCTGTTCCTCGAGTATTAATGCAAAGTACTATTGTTCTTCTATTTAATTTATGCTTATTCTTATTCTAAAGATATTCATTCGCACTTCAACCTGATGAATGTGATGATCCATGACACTCATCACCATTCTTACTTATGAACACATGCCTGACAAACACTTCTGTTCTACTTGCGAAAGCTAGAGTGCGTATCTCTTGGATTCCTGGTCCATGATACATGGTTGCCTCTCCTGACAACAGAGCCTTCCATTCCATGAGATCAGAGTCTTTGTGGTTTAAGCTTGAATCCATTATCAGCATTCTTGAGATCCGAAAAGTCTAAACCTTGTCTGTGGTATTCCGAGTAGGATCTGGGATGGGATGCCTATGACGAGCTTCAAACTCGCGACTGTAGGGCGTGGTGACAGACACAAAAGGATAGTAAATCATATTCCTACACGATCGAGAACCAACAGCTGATTAGCCATGCGAGAAATCGTAGAGGACCTTTTTCACTGAGAGGATGGGAAGTAGCCATTGGCAACGGTGACGCCCTACATACAGCTTGCCATAGAAAGGAGTATGAAGGATTGGATGAAGGCAGTAGGAAAGCAGAGATTCAAGAGGAATAAAGCATCTCCATACACTTATCTGAAATTCCCACCAACGATTTATATAAGTACCTCTATCTTTATTTTACGTTCTATTTATCTTTTAAATATTAAAACTCCCTAACTATTTGAATCCGCCTGACTTAGATTTACAAGGTGACTGATGAGCGGATAATTTATACGATTTTTGGCATTGTTTTTAGGTAGTTTTTAGTATGATCTAGCTACTTTTAGAGATGTTTTTATTAGTTTTTTTTTTTGAAAAATTCACATTTCTGGACTTTACTATGAGTTTGTGTTTTTCTGTGATTTAAGTTATTTTCTGGCTGAAATTGAGGGACCTGAGCAAAAATCTGATAGGAGACTGAAAAAGGACTGCTGATGCTATTGGATTCTGACCTCCCTGCACTCAAAATAGATTTTTTGGAGCTATAGAACTCCAAATGGCACGAATACAATTGCGTTGGAAAGAAGACATCCAGGGCTTTCCAGAAATATATAATAGTCCATACTTTATTCGCGTTTAGACCATGCAAACTGGCGTTCAACGCCAGTTCCATGTTGCATTCTGGAGTAAAACGCCAGAAACACATCACAACATGGCATTTAACCCCAAGAGAAGCCTCTGCACGTGTAAAGCTCTAGCTCAACCCAAGCACACACCAAAGTGGGCCCCAGAATTGGATTTCTGCACTTAGACTTATTTCTGTAAACCCTAGTGACTAGTCTACTATAAATAGAACTTTTTCCCATTGTATTAGACATCTTTTGGAAAATCTTTAGGATTATCTTTTGATCCTTTGATCACGTTTTAGGGGCTGGCCATTCGTCCATGCCTGGACCTTCATCACTTATGTATTTTCAATGGTGGAGTTTCTACACACCATAGATTAAGGGTGTGGAGCTCTGCTGTTCCTCGAGTATTAATGCAATTACTACTGTTTTCTATTCAATTCATGCTTATTCTTATTCTAAGATATTCATTCGCACTTCAACCTGATGAATGTGATGATCCGTGACACTCATTACCATTCTCATTTATGAACACGTGCCTGACAAACACTTCTGTTCTACCTGCGAAAGCTAGAGTGTGTATCTCTTGGATTCCTGACCCATGACGCATGGTTGCCTCACCTGACAACCGAGCCTTCCATCCCGTGAGATCAGAGTCTTCGTGGTATAAGCTAGAATCCATTGGCAACATTCTTGAGATCCGGAAAGTCTAAACCTTGTCTGTGGTATTCTGAGTAGGATATGGGATGGGATGACTGTGACGAGCTTCAAACTCGCGAGTGTTGGGCGTAGTGACAGATGCAAAAGGATCAATGGACCCTATTCTGACATGATCGGGAACCGACAGATATTTAGCCGTGCTGTGACAGCACATTTGGACTATTTTCACGGAGAGGACGGATGGTAGCCATTGACAACGGTGATCCCGCAACATACAGCTTGCCATGGAAAGGAGTAAGAATGATTGGATGAAAGCAATAGGAAAGCAGAGATTCAGAAAGAACACAGTATCTTCATGCACTTATCTGGAATTCCCACCAATGAATTACATAAGTATATCTCTCTTTATTTTATGCTTTATTTATCTTTATATTAGAAAACCATTATAACCACTAGAATGCGCCTGAATGAGATTTACAAGATGACCATAGCTTGCTTCATACCAACAATCTCCATGGGATCGACCCTTACTCACGTAAGGTTTATTACATGGATGACCCAGTGCACTTACTGGTTAGTTGTACGAGGTTGTGAAGAAGAGTGATATTACAATTGTGCGTACCAAGTTGTTGGCGCCATTGAGATCACAATTTCGTGCACCAGTGACCATAGCTTGTTTCAAGCCGACAATCTCCGTGGGATCGACCCTTACTCACGTAAGGTTTATTACTTAGACGACCCAGTGCACTTGCTGGTTAGTTGTGCAAAGTTGTGAAGAAGAGTGATATTACAATTGTGCGTACCAAGTTGTTGGCGCCATTAAGATCATAATTTTGTGCACCAAGTTTTTGGCACCGTTGCTGGGGATTGTTTGAGTTTGGACAACTGACGGTTCATCTTGTTGCTCAGATTAGGTAATTTTCTTCTTATTTTATTTTCAAAAAGTTTTCAAAAATCTTTCAACAATTTTTCTTATTTTTCATTTTTCCAAAAATTTTTTCGAAAAAATACACAAAAAAATTTATAAAATCATAAAATAAAAAATATTTTTGTGTTTCTTGTTTGAGTCTTGAGTCAAATTTTAAGTTTGGTGTCAACTGCATATTTTTATTTTTCTCAAAAATTTTTGAAAATTCATGCATGTGTTCTTCATGATCTTCAAGTTGTTCTTGGTAAGTCTTCTTGTTTGATCACATTTTATTGTTTTTTGTCTTTTGTTGTTTTTCATATGCATTTTTGAATTCTCAGAGTCTAAACATTAAAAATTTCTAAGTTTGGTGTCTTGCATGTTTTTCTTTTCTTGAAAATTTTTCAAAAATAAGTCTTGATGTTCATCTTGATCTTCAAAGTGTTATTGGTGTTCATCTTGACATTCATAGTTTTCTTACTTGCATCATGTGTTTTGATTCATAATTTTTATGTTTTAAGTCATTTAGTTATTTTTCTCTCTCCTCATTAAAAATTCAAAAATAAAAAAATATCTTTCCCTTATTTCTCTCAAAAATTTCGAAATCTTTGAGTTAACTTAGTCAAAATTTTTTTAAAATAAGTTGTCTCTTGCTAGTCAAGTCAAGATTTCATTTTTAAAAATCTTATCTTTTCAAATCTTTTTCAAAAAAATCAAATCTTTTTAATTTTTCTTAATATTTTCAAAAATTTTAAAAATTGATTTTCAAAAACATTACTAATAATTAATGTGATTGATTCAAAAATTTGAAGTTTGTTACTTTCTTGTTAAGAAAGGTTCAATCTTTAATTTCTAGAATCATATCTTTTAGTTTCTTGTTACTCAAGTCATCAATTTTAAAAATCAAATCTCTTTCAACCATATCTTTTCAAATCATATCTTTTTAAAAAATTTGATATCAAAATCTTTTCTAACTTCTTATCTTTTCAAAATTGATTTTCAAATCTTTCTCAACTAACTAATTGACTTTTTGTTTGTTTCTTATCTTTTTCAAAACCACTTAACTACTTTTCTCTCTCTAATTTTCGAAAATCACCTTCCTCTTTTTCAAAATTCTTTTAATTAACTAATTGTTTCAAATTTTAATTTTAATTTTATTTCTTCACTTAATTTTCAAAAATCACTAACCATTTTTCAAAAACAACTTTTGAAATTCCCTCTCTCATCTCTTTCTATTTATTTATTTATCTACTAACACTTCTCTTCTACTCATAATTCGAACCCTCTTCTCTTCTCTCTCTGTGTTCAAATTTTTCTTCTTCTGTTCTTTTCTTTTTCTACTCACATAAAGGAATCTCTATACTGTGACATAGAGGATTCCTCTTCTTTTCTGTTCTCTTCTTTTTCATATGAACTGGAGCAAGGACAAGAACATTCTTGTTGACGCTGATCCTAAACCTTAAAGGACTCTGAAGAAGAAGCTAGGAGAAGCTAAAGCACAACAATCCAGATAAAACCTTACACAGAATCTCGAAAAAGAAAGAGACATGGCCGAACCCAGCAACAATGCAAGGAAGATGTTTGGTGACTTTACTACACCAAATTCCAACTTAGATGGAGGAAGCATCTCAATCCCTGCCATTGGAGCAAACAATTTTTAGCTAAAGCCTCAATTAGTTTCTCTGATGCAATAGAACTGCAAGTTTCATGGACTTCCATCAAAAGATCCTTTTCAGTTCTTAACTGAATTCTTGCAAATCTGTGATACTGTTAAGACTAATAGAGTTGATCCTGAGGTCTACAAGCTTATGCTTTTCCCTGTTGATGTAAGAGATAGAGCTAGAATATGGTTGGACTTTCAACCTAAAGATAGCCTGAACTCTTGGGATAAGCTGGTCACGGCTTTCTTAGCCAAGTTCTTTCCTCCTCAAAAGCTGAGCAAGCTTAGAGTGGATGTTCAAACTTTTAGGCAGAAAGAAGCTGAATCCCTCTATGAAGCTTGGAAGAGATACAAGCAACTGACCAAAAAGTGTCCTTCTGACATGCTCTCAGAATGGACCGTCCTAGATATATTCTATGATGGTCTGTCTGAATTGTCTAAGATTTCATTGGACTACTCTGTAGGTTGATCTATTCACCTGAAGAAAATTCCTGCAGAAGCTCAGGAACTCATTGAAATGGTTGCAAATAACCAGTTCATGTACACCTTTGAAAGAAATCCTGTGAATAATGGGACGCCTCAGAGGAAGGGAGTTCTTGAAATTGATGCTCTGAATGCCATATTGGCTTAGAACAAAATGTTGACTCAGCAAGTCAACATGATTTCTCAGAGTCTTAATGGTTTGCAAAATGCATCCAATAGTACTAAAGAAGCATCTTCTGAAGAAGAAGCCTATGATCCTGAGAACCTTGCAATGATAGAGGTGAATTACATGGGTGAAGCCTATGGTAACACCTATAATCCCTCATGGAGAAATCATCCAAACTTCTCATGGAAGGATCAACAAAAGCCTCAACAAGGCTTTAATAATGGTGGAAGAAACAGGTTTAGCAACGGCAAGCCTTTTCCATCATCTTCTCAGCAACAAACAGAGAATTCTGAGCAGAACCCCTCTAGCTTAGCAAACATAGTCTCTGATCTACTAATGCCATTCTAAGTTTCATGAATGAAACAAGGTCCTCCATTAGAAATTTGGAGGCACAAGTGGGCCAGCTGAGTAAAAGAGTCACTAAAACTCCTCCTAGTACTCTTCCAAGCAATACAGAAGAGAACCCAAAAGAGAGTACAAGGCCATAACCTTATCTGGTGTGGCCAAATGCACAGAGGAGGAGAAAGACGTGAATCCCAGTGAGGAAAACCTCTAGGGATGTCCTCTGGACAAAAAAGAGTTACCAATTGAGGAACCTAAAGAATCTGAGGCTCATCTAGAGACCATAGAGATTCCATTAAACCTTCTTTTACCATTCATGAGCTCTGATGACTATTCATCTTATGAAGAAGATGAAGACATTGTTGAAGGGCAAGTTGCCAAGTATTTAGGAGCAATCATGAAGCTGAATCCCAAGCTATTTGGTAATAAGACTTGGGAGGATGAGCCTCCATTGCTCATTAATGAACTGAATACTTGGGTTCAGCACACTTTACCTCAAAAGAAACAGGATTTTGGTAAATTCTTAATTCCCTGTACCATAGACACCATGACCTTTGAGAAGGCTCTGTGTGACCTGGGGTCAGGCATAAATTTAATGCACTCTCTGTAATGGAGAAACTGGAAATCTTTGAGGTACAGGCTGCCACATTCTCATTAGAAATGGCTGATAAACCCCATTTTTAGGGTTTATCTTGTATTGAATTTAGAGTATGTTGATAACCTTTTGTCACATTTAGCCTATAAATTAGCATGGTTTTGTTATCTCTCCCATATTTATGCTTAAGTGTAAAAACATGCTTTTTAAGCCTTATTTTGATGAATTCTAATTTCTCCTTGATTCCATAAGATGCCTTGATGTGTTTGCTAGTAATTCCAGGATTGAAATAGGCTAGGCATGGATCAAAGGAAGCAAGGAAGAAAGCATGCAAGTGGAGAGAAGCACAAAAGACAAAAGAATTGATCTCGGCCAAGCACGCTGATGAGCGGATATTTTATACGCTTTTTGGGGGTAATTTCATGTAGATTTTAGTATGTTTTAATTAATTTTTAGTAGAATATTATTAGTTTTTAAGCAAAAATCATATTTCTGGACTTTACTATGAGTTTGTGTGTTTTTCTGTGATTTCAGGTATTTTCTGGCTGAAATTGAGGGAGCTGAGCAAAAATCTGAGTTAGGCTGAAAAAGGACTGCTGATGCTGTTGGATTCTGACCTCCCTGCACTCAAAATGGATTTTTTGGAGCTACAGGAGTCCAATTGGCGCGCTCTCAACGGCGTTGGAAAGTAGACATCTAGGGCTTTCCATCAATATATAATAGTCCATACTTTGCGCGAAGATAGATGACGTACCTTGGCGTTGAACGCCAAGTACATGCTGCTGTCTGGAGTTAAACGCCAGAAAAACGTCATGATCCGGAGTTGAACGCCCAAAACACGTTATAACTTGGAGTTCAACTCCAAGAAAGGCCTCAACTCGTGGATAGCTTTAGTCTCAGCCCCAGCACACACCAAGTGGGCCCCAGAAGTGGATTTCTGCACCAATTATCTCAGTTTACTCATTTTCTGTAAACCTAGGTTACTAGTTTACTATTTAAACAACTTTTAGAGACTTATCTTGTACCTCATGACATTTTCAGATCTGAATTACATACTTTTTAAACGCTTGTTCTTATCTAAGATGTTCATTCGCACTTAATTATGGAGAAGGTAATGATCCGTGACACTCATCACCTTCCTCAACCCATGAATGTGTGCCTGACAACCACCTTCATTCTACACTAGATTGAATGAGTATCTCTTAGATTCCTTAATCAGA
>NC_029772.3:85303201-85303921 GCF_000817695.3 Arachis duranensis
ATTGGAGTTAGTAGCTTTGAGTTGAATCCTCAGCTCATTATCATGGTGCAGCAAAACTGCCAGTATTCTGGTCTTCCACATGAAGAACCTACAGAGTTTCTGGCACAATTTCTGTAAATTGCTGATACAGTACATGATAAGGAAGTGGATCAGGATGTCTACAGACTATTACTGTTTCCTTTTGCTGTAAAAGATCAAGCTAAGAGGTGGTTAAATAACCAGCCTAAGAACAGCATAAAAACATGGAAACAGCTGTCAGAAAAATTCCTGAATCACTATTTCCCTCCAAAACGGATGACACAGCTAAGGCTAAGCATCCAAGGCTTCAAACAAGGAGATAATGAATCCCTTTATGATGCCTGGGAGAGATACAGAGAGATGCTAAGAAAATGCCCCTCTGAAATGTTTTCAGAATGGGTGCAATTAGACATCTTCTACTATGGGCTTACAGAAAAAGTTCAGATTTCTCTAGACCACTCAGCTGGTGGATCTATACATATGAGAAAAACAATTGAAGAAGCTCAAGAGCTTATTGATACAGTTGCCAGAAATCAACATCTGTACCTAAGTAGTGAATCTTTCATGAAAGAAGAAGCTAAAACAGTAACTGATGAACTCAGCCCTGTAGATCAGGCTAATGAATTCAATCAGCAATTAGACTTTCTGACTCAGCAGCTAGCCGAATTCAAGGAAATATTACAGGAAACAAGAATGGCTAAT
>NC_029772.3:85303979-85304617 GCF_000817695.3 Arachis duranensis
AACTGTCAAAACAAATAGCAGAAGAATGCCAAACAGTTCAATTAAGAAGTGGAAAAACATTAAATACCTCACTTCAAAGCAGCAGGAAACCAAGAAATGAACAATTGGTTACTCAAAATCCCTCTGAGGACAGTCAGAGCCCAGAGAGGAATAAAGCTGGCGCTGAACTCCCAGACCATGCTCATTTCTGGCGTTCAATGCCAGAAATAAGCATGAATCCGGCGTTGAACGCCCAAAGGGAACATGGTTCTGGTGTTCAAACGCCAGTAACAAACAAGGAGGTGGCGTCTAACGCCACTCCAGCTTCCACCTCTGGCATTCAAATGCCAGTGGGGGATCAGTCACATACAAGTGCTGATGACAACCCTTCTAAAAAGGCTTCCTAACCCACTTCTGTAGGTAATAAACCTGCAGCAACTAAGGTTGAGGAATACAAAGCCAAAATGCCTTATCCTCAAAAACTCCGCCAAGCGGAACAGGATAAGCAATTTGCCCGCTTTGCAGACTATCTCAGGACTCTTGAAATAAAGATTCCGTTTGCAGAAGCACTTGAGCAAATACCCTCTTATGCTAAGTTCATGAAAGAGATCTTAAGTCATAAGAAGGATTGGAGGGAAACTGAAAAAGTTTACCTCACT
>NC_029772.3:85305227-85305705 GCF_000817695.3 Arachis duranensis
AGAATAGTAGAACCTCTGAAAATCCCTCAGGAAGAGGAGAAACCTCCTAAACCCGAGCTCAAACCATTACCACCATCCCTAAAATATGCATTCCTAGGAGAAGGTGATACCTGTCCTGTAATTATAAGCTCTACCTTAGAGCCACAGGAAGTGGAAGCACTAATTCAAGTGCTAAGGACACACAAGACAGCCCTTGGGTGGTCCATCAGTGATCTCAAGGGCATTAGCCCAGCCAGATGCATGCACAAGATCCTATTGGAAGGTGATGCCAAGCCAGTGGTTCAACCACAAAGGCGGCTGAACCCAGCCATGAAAGAAGTTGTGCAGAAGGAGGTCACTAAATTACTAGAGGCTGGGATTATTTATCCTATTTCTGACAGCCCCTGGGTAAGCCCTGTCCAAGTCGTTCCTAAGAAGGGAGGCATGATAGTGGTTCATAATGAAAAAAATGAACTGGTTCCTACAATAACAGTTACAA
>NC_029772.3:85308804-85312539 GCF_000817695.3 Arachis duranensis
TCCTTTCTTTTGCTTGAGGACAAGCAAACCTCTAAGTTTGGTGTGATTTGCCATGATCACTGAGCTAAAACTCATTAAGATCATGGCACCTAAGGGAACAGGAACAGCAAGGATGTGAACTTAAGGGAGCTGAAGCGTCAGAAATTAATTCTTGAAGGCACCCCACAGACTAGAGGAACATCCACTTCCCAAAACACACGTCGTTGAGTTCTAATCTTTGCCTTAACTATGTGATAACTGTTCTTATTAGAAATTTACCTTAGAAGTTATATATTAGTAGTAGTAATTAGTATCTCTACTTTGATTTTAATTCCAATTAAGTTATAATTTATTTTTCTCATCATCATGAAACATGAATAAAATAGTTGATTTTTAGAATAAAGAGGCAATATTTTTTCGAGTTCTTAAATAAGAAAAATTCTAATTAATTATATGTGGTGGCAATACTTTTTGTCTTCTGAATGAATGCTTGAACAGTGCATATTTTTGATATTGAATTTTATGAATGTTAAAATTGTTGGCTCCTGAAAGAATGATGAACAAGAGAAATGTTATTGATGATCTGAAAAATCATGAAAGTGATTCTTGAAGCAAGAAAAAGCAATGAAAAAGCAAAAGCTTGTGCGAAAAAAAAAGGAATAAAATAGAAAGAAAAAGAAAAAGCAAGCAGAAAAAACCAATAGCCCTTAAAACCAAAAGGCAGGGGTAAAAAGGATCCAAGGCTTTGAGCATCAATGGATAGGAGGGCCCAAGGAAATAAATCCAGGCCTAAGCGGCTAAATCAAGCTGTCCCTAACCATGTGCTTGTGGCATGCAGGTCCAAGTGAAAAGCTTGAGACTGAGTGGTTAAAGTCGTGATCCAAAGCAAAAAGAGTGCGCTTAAGAACTCTGGACACCTCTAACTGGGGACTTTAGCAAAGCTGAGTCACAATCTGAAAAGGTTCACCCAGTTATGTGTCTGTGGCATTTATGTATCCGGTGGTAATACTAATTACAGGATTGAAATAGGCTAGGCATGGATCAAAGGAAGCAAGGAAGAAAGCATGCAAGTGGAGAGAAGCACAAAAGACAAAAGAATTGATCTCGGCCAAGCACGCTGATGAGCGGATATTTTATACGCTTTTTGGGGGTAATTTCATGTAGATTTTAGTATGTTTTAATTAATTTTTAGTAGAATATTATTAGTTTTTAGGAAAAAATCATATTTCTGGACTTTACTTCTGGCTGAAATTGAGGGAGCTGAGCAAAAATCTGAGTTAGGCTGAAAAAGGACTGCTGATGCTGTTGGATTCTGACCTTCATGCACTCGAAATGGATTTTTGGGAGCTACAGGAGTCCTATTGGCGCGCTCTCAACGGCGTTGGAAAGTAGACATCCAAGGCTTTCCATCAATATATAATAGTCCATACTTTGCGCGAAGATAGATGACGTACCTTGGCGTTGAACGCCAAGTACATGCTGCTGTCTGGAGTTAAACGCCAGAAAAACGTCATGATCCGGAGTTGAACGCCCAAAACACGTTATTAGCTGGAGTTCAAAGCACACACCAAGTGGGCCCCAGAAGTGGATTTCTGCACCAATTATCTTAGTTTACTCATATTCTGTAAACCTAGGTTACTAGTTTACTATTTAAACAACTTTTAGAGACTTATCTTGTACCTCATGACATTTTCAGATCTGAATTACATACTTTTTGACTGCATGAGTCTCTAAACTCCATTGTTGGGGGTGAGGAGCTCTGCGGCATCTCGATGATTTAATACAATTCCTTTGTTTTCCATTCAAACACGCTTGTTCTTATCTAAGATGTTCATTCGCGCTTAATTATAGAGAGGGTGATGATCCGTGACACTCATCACCTTCCTCAATCCATGAACGTGTGCCTAACAACCACCTCCGTTCTATATCAGATTGAATGAGTATCTCTTAGATTCCTTAATCAGAATCTTCGTGGTATAAGCCGGATTGATGGCGGCATTCATGAGGATCCGGAAAGTCTAAACCTTGTCTGTGGTATTCCGAGTAGGATTCTGGGATTGAATGGCTGTGACGAGCTTCAAACTCCTAAAGGCCAACGTTTTTATTCTCCATTATTAAAGTAATAACTATTTATTTTATGCCCTTTTCTTTATTAAAATACGAGGCTAAAGAATCCTATTGGTATCCTGACTAAGACAAATAAAATAAACATAGCTTGCTTCAATCCAACAATCTCCGTGGGATTCGACCCTTACTCACGTAAGGTATTACTTGGACGACCCAGTGCACTTGCTGGTTAGTTGTATGGATTACAAATTCGTGCACCAAGTTTTTGGCGCCGTTACCGGGGATTGTTAGAGTTTGAACAACTAAAGGTTTATTTTATTTCTTAGATTAGGAAGATTTTGGTAATTGGGTCAGAGTCTTTTATTTTCTTTTCAAAAATATTATTTTTCTTTATTAATTTTTAATTTCTCTTTGAGTCTAGTGTCTTATTTTAAGTTTGGTGTCAATTTTATATTTTGTATTTTCTATTTAATATTTTCGTATTAGTGTCTGTGTTCTTCATTGATCTTCAAGTTGTTCTTGTTTATTTTGCTTGTTTGATCTTGAGTTTTTCTTGTTTTGTGTCTTTTCTTGTTTTTCTTGTGCTTTTTCAAAACAATTAACTTTCAAAAATTATACTTTTACCCACAAAAATAATACATCTTTAAAATACATTACATTTTTAACTCAGTTGGTTATAGCGTTGGCTTATGTTCTTGGCAATTGGGTATCCCCTTTGGAATCTTTTTCAAAAATAATTTTTAATTTTTTCTTTGATTGAATCTTGTGCCAAACTCTAAGTTTGGTGTTTTCTTGTTAAGTTTTCTTTAATTTTCGAAAATTTGTCTTGGTTTTCTAAAAATTTTAAGTTTGGTGTTCCTTCTTTTGTTCTTGGTGTTCCTGTGAATTTTCAAAGTGTTCTTGAGTCTTTCTTGTGCTTTGATCTTAAAATTTTTAAGTTTGGTGTTCCTTGGTGTTTCCCCTCCAAAATTTTCGAAAATAAGGAATATTGGATCTAAAAATTTTAAATCTTGTGTCTTTTGCATGCTTTTCTCTTTCATCATAAAATTCAAAATTCAAAAAAAAATATATACTTTCTAACTAATTTTGAAATACATTTTTCGAAAATGTTATATAGAAATTCAGATTTCAATTTCAAAATATTTTCAATTTCCTTTATTTGTTTCGTTTTTATTCTATTTTATAAAAATTAATTTTTATAAAATAAATAATATCAACATACATATCATCTCTTTTATTCCATCATGGAATTAAGTGGGAATGATCAGTCCAGGAGGACTCTGGGGTCATATGCTAACCCCACTACTGCTTCATATGGGGGTAGTATCTATATACCCTCCATTGGAGTTAGTAGCTTTGAGTTGAATCCTCAGCTCATTATCATGGTGCAGCAAAACTGCCAGTATTCTGGTCTTCCACATGAAGAACCTACAGAGTTTCTGGCACAATTTTTATAAATTGCTGACACAGTGCATGATAGGGAAGTAGATCAGGATGTCTACAGATTATTACTGTTTCCATTTGCTGTAAAAGATCAAGCTAAGAGGTGGTTAAATAACCAGCCTAAGAACAGCATAAAAACATGGAAACAGCTGTCAGAAAAATTCCTGAATCACTATTTCCCTCCAAAACGGATGACACAGCTAAGGCTAAGCATCCAAGGCTTCAAACAAGGAGATAATGAATCCC
>NC_029772.3:85321379-85322808 GCF_000817695.3 Arachis duranensis
AATTCCTAGGGAGAACGACCCGAGGTTTAAATACTTCGGTTTATAAATTTTAGGGGTTTGTACTAGTGACAAACAACTTTTTGTATGAAAGGATTATTGTTTGGTTTAGAAACTATACTTTACAACGAGATTTCATTAGTGAAATTCTAAACCGTCAAAAATCCAATCATCAAAATGGCGCCGTTGCCGGGGAATTGCAATGGTGTTATGTTATTGGTTATTGTACATATGTGAATATTGTGAATAGCTTGATCTTGTTTGGATTGCTTGCTAGTTAGGACTTTGTTTCATTATTTCTTAGTAGTTTTTGTTTTTATTTTCTCTTTTCACCATGAATTCTCATTTTGGCTATGAGTGTGATTACAACTATGTTGTAGGAAATGAGAGCTTCAATGGGGATGTGTATCAAGGATAGAACAATCAAAGGTGGAAGGAGCCATATGCATGTGATCAATCTTCATGGCAACAACCTCCACCAATGCACTATGAAGAAGAGCCATTCTATGATGCATATTACTCCAATGGCTATGGTGAATCACCTTGTGACTTTCAAGAACCACCACCATATGCCTATGAACCATATCCTCAACATAAACCTCAACCATACTCACAAGCCTCTCCACATCAAGCACCTTCATATAATCCATATCCATCATATGACCAATCATCCATACCATATTTTTATGACCATTTTGAGCAAGAACCCTTAGAACCCTTAGAACCACCACAACCCTATCAAGATTACTCCCAAGAACCACCTCAATGCACGCCACCTCCACAATTTCATCAAGAAGAACCACCTTCCTACCATGACTTCTCTCTCCAAAATAATGAACCTTTCTACTCACCCCAAGCCCCAATGAACGATTCTCTCACTGTGTTACTTCAAGGGCAAGAAGCTATGAAGCGGGATACACTTGAGTTTGTGACCAATTTGACCAAAGTGGTGCATACTTTATCCCACCAATGTTTGAAGACTCAAGGTAATTCCATAACCACATGTGAAAGGCCAAAAGAAGAGCAAAGCATGAAAGAGAAATTGGAAAATTCGGTGGAGAAGGAGGAGTCGAATTTTGTGTTGGAACAAATGGAGAAGCCTATGATCATTGAAGAAAAGGAAGAGGTGGTTGAAGATTTAGGAGATGTTGAAAGTCCATGGGAATGTAGCATCACAGAGAACTCTTCCAAGAAGCTTGATATTGATGTTGAGGAGGGTGCGCAACCTCCAAGGAATGCCATCGTTGGAGACTTGGAAGAGGCTTATCAAGAAATGGATTCAATCATGGATGAATTTCTCTCTACAATGGAATCCTCTCTCATTGGACATGAAGTTGAAACTATAAAAGAGTGTGCACAACCTCCCAAGGAAAATGAAAATGGCATGGTGTATATTGAAATTGAAGAATATGAAGAGGTTGATCAAGAGATG
>NC_029772.3:85322892-85333949 GCF_000817695.3 Arachis duranensis
GAAGTAGACCTTGCATTGTCTAAGTGTGGGGAGGTCTCCCTTCCCAAGTCACCATCCATCACAACATTCAAGTGGGTAAAACTCTTATCCCTGAGCTTTACTCTCTCACTTGAATATGGCTTAATTGAAAATGATGGTCAACTTAGAGCTCTTTGTGGAACTAAAAGTAGGAATGAGTTGTGTAGTGGTTGCAAGTTAGGAATTAGGCTCATTAAGGTAAAAGCTTCAAGGTATAGGAACGATAATTGGAAGAATGCCACTTTAGAAGGGTATCGACGGAAGGCTTGGTATGTTAAAGAGAATTCTATATGTCAACCACCCGGAAAGAAAAAGTATGAAGGTCAAATTGAAGACGGGTGCGAAGATAAGATATGGGATCCCGGTTTGCTATGTGAAGACCAACTATGGGGACTCATATCTTGGGTAGAACTTTGCCCAAGCTTGATGAAAATGGTTGGAAATTCTGTCAACCAATTGAGAGGCAAAGATCCTTGGAGATTCAAGGATGAGTACAAATATAAGCCACCATGACAATAAACACCTCAACATGTCCAACTTAAGGACTTAAACTAAAAGTGCTAGGTGGGAGACACCCCACCATGGTAAACTCTTTCCACCCTCTTTTAAATTTGCTCAATAAGTGATTTGAGTTACCATTGTAGGTAGATATTTCACATAAATTTGTTTGTACAACTTAATTGTTAGCTTAGTCACATGTATGTTGTGTTTAGTAGTAGATGAATAATATCAAATTGCATTTTTGTGAATTGTATGATGGTTAATTGAATAAAGAGTTGTGAGCAGTATGGGGAGTACTTGAGCATAATTTTTCTGAAAAAAAAATGGGGGTGGACGCGCGCGCACGATGTACGCGCACGCGTCCATGAGCGGATGCATCATCACCCACATCCCCGAGAGTTGGGCCTCTCCTGGGCAAACACTATGCCCTGAGCGCAACACAATCCACGCTGACATGCAATATGTGCGTGCGCGCCAATCATGAGAACAAGGACATGTACGCGGACGCGCACCTGCCGCGCCCGCGTCATTCTGCTGCTGCAATTTTTTGAGCCAAGCCCCGAGAGTTAAGCCGGATCTGGGCCAACTTTAAGCCCCCAGCCCAACTCGATTTGTACGGACGCGCACTTGCCGCGTGCGCGCCCGTATGCCCAGGGAGGAACAGATGCGAGCGCATGCATCGCGCTAGCGCGCCTTAGCACAAATTATCAATGTACGCGAACGCGCACTTGCCGCGTGCGCGTCCCATACAAGCTGCCGCCACTCTAAGCCTCAGGCCCAACCCCATGTACGCGTGCGCGCACTGTACGCGCCCGCGCCGTTGCATAGTCTGCCAATCTACGCTTGAGCGCACTGCACACTCACGCGTGGGTCCCTAGTTTCATCAATGTACACGGACGCGCATGGTGTGCGCTTCCCCCTCACCATTTTCATCTTCTTCTTCTTCTCACCCTCAACCGCCGCTGCAGCAGCGCCGTCGCCACCGCCGCGCGGCCAATCTCCTTCTCTCACCATCAACCCCACTAGCCCTCTCTCTCTCTCATCCACTCGCCGCCACTCACTCTCTCCCTCTGCTCTCTTGCAACACCGCAGCCACAGCCAGAGCCTACCGTTGTACCTTCCACCAACCCTCCGATTTAGCATCGAGGACGATGCTTGATCTTAAGTGTGGGGAGGTCACCGGTAGCACCACCATTAGAGGATCGGTGAACATTTTGGCCACATTCCTAGTTATCTTATTTTGCATATCTTTTGTATATATTTTGATGCATTTTGAGTTTACTTTGGATACCTTTACTGCTTATTTTGGATTTTTGATATTTTGATGCTTATGGATATCTTTAGATGTTTTAGATGTTTTAGATGATAGATTCCATACTTTTAGTTGGATTTTTCTTTATACATTTTTGCATATCTTTCTTTTTAGTTTGTGGTTGTGATTAGAAATCGTACTTTGAATTGCAAACACTTAGTCACCTTTTTGCATAAGAAATTGATTTTAAGAGGAAAAGGAAAGGGTAAACTAAGGAAATTTTTGAATTTTTCAATCACAACAATGCTTAGTCAAATATTGAGATTTTTTCAAGAAATTTAAATATAGGGCACCAACCCAATTGATTGAAAGAAAATTTTTGGTGAAACTTGCTTGAACTCATACTTTGTGAAGCATGTATTGAGCCTAGAACACAAGCTTGTGAGACTTGAGCCTATTGATGTGGTTACACTTTATAACCACTTATTTTCCATTCTTGTGTGAAATTGTTCTCTTTCTATGATTATGATCCTTGATTTGCTTGATTATATATGTCCATTTATTTCTTGTATTTATGCATTTGTATGATTGAGGCCATTATTTCATTAGCCTACTTACCCAAATAGCCTACCTTTTACTCCCCATTGTTAGCCAATTTTGAGCCTATGCTTAACCAACTTATTCTCATTTTAGCACATTACAAGCCCAAGGCGGAAAATCAATGAAAGTCCTTGTTTGGATCTTTGATTAGCCTAGGCTAGTGAGAGTGTTTATTATTCAAAGTTGGTGAGGCTTGGGAACATTGGATGGGATAAAAGGAGTAGTACACTTTCATATTTTAGAATTGGGAACATGTTCATGTATTGATTGAATGTATATACCTTATGCATTGATGTCCTTGTGTATAGTTTGAAAAAAAATTAAAAGAAAAAAAAGAAATAAAAGTGAAAAAAGAAGAGAAAAGAAAAAATTGTAAATAGAAAAAGAAAGAAAAAAAAGGAGAAGAGCAATAAAGGGGACAAAATGCCCCAAGTGAAGTCAATAAAAAGGAATCAATGCATAGGTGTTATGAATCAAATAAGAATGCATGAGTATGTAAGAAAAAGTGAAGAATGGGTAGTTAGAGTAGTTTGAATTTGTATAGGTCATTATATAGGTTAGGTGGGAAAGTCTATACTAATCCAAGATCCAAACTCTAGTCCACTTAACCATAAATGAACCTACCTTGACCCTAACCTCATTACAACCTAAATGAAAGACCTCATGATGAATGTATGCATGCATTGAATAAGTGTTGATTGTTAGAAGAAAATCAAATTTTGGAAAGCATGATTAGAAGAGAATTGAGTGAATTAACCCTTAAACACTTGAGTGAATAGAGCGAATACACATCCGGTGAGGGTTCAAAAGTTCAAGTACATGTGTTCACTCATATTATTTATATTCTTGCAAGTTTGAACTCCTTTTAATAATTCAATACAATTGTGGTTTGGACTTAACTCCTATTGCCCTAACTATTTTTGCTTACACGTGTTCTCTTGGGAATTGATTTGTTTGAACTAAGCATTTCCATTTGCTTTAGATAAATGCATTTAGATAGGATTCACATAGTTTAGTTGCATTCAATAAATGTCATGACCCTTAGTTCATTCTTATCTTAGCATGAGGACATGCTAAGGTCTAAGTGTGGGGAGGTTGATAAACCCCATTTTTAGGGTTTATCTTGTATTGAATTTAGAGTATTTTGATAACCTTTTGTCACATTTAGCCTATGAATTAGCATGGTTTTGTTATCTCTCCCATATTTATGCTTAAGTATAAAAACATGCTTTTTATGCCTTATTTTGATGAATTCTAATTTCTCCTTGATTCCATAAGATGCCTTGATGTGTTTGCTAGTAATTCCAGGATTGACATAGGCTAGGCATGGATCAAAGGAAGCAAGGAAGAAAGCATGCAAGTGGAGAGAAGCACAAAAGACAAAAGAATTGATCTCGGCCAAGCACGCGCACGCGCACAACGCGCTCGTGCGCACATTGCAGAATCGACCAGGGACGCGCATGCGTACCGTGCGCGCACGCGTCGATGACCGCACATGACTTCATTAAAGCAACACGCGCCTGGCGATTTGAGAGGGTTTCTGAACCCATTTTGGCGCCAATTGCTGATAGGAAGGAATAAAAGGATCAAGGATTGAAGGGGAAGATATCTTGGAAGCATATAGCATAATTAGGATTAGTTTAGAGTTAGTTTTAGAGAGAGAAGCTCTTACTTCTCTCTAGAATTAGGATTAGGTTTAGGTTAATCTCTCTTCTTAGATCTAGGTTTAATTCATGCTTTGATTCACTTTTCCTTTGCAAATTCTTAATCTTCTCCTCTTCCTCTTTCTAGTTATGTGCTTTAATAATTGTAATTCTTCATTTGTTTTGGATAGATTGTTGTTCTTTCATTTCATTTCAATAATGCAATTTGAGGTAATTCATGATAATTGTGATTTCCTTGATTGTTGTTGTTAATTCTTTGCAATAATTGTTGTTAGATTCTATTCTTGTTCTCAAATTACTATGCTTTCTTTCCTTTAGGAGTTGATTAGGACTTGAGGAATCAAATTGATTCATCCACTTGACTTTCCTCCATGGTTAGAGGTTAACTAAGTGGGAGCAATGAACAATTCTCATCACAATTGAGGAGGATAACTAGGATAGGACTTCTAATTTTCATACCTTGCCAAGAGCCTTTTATAGTTGTTAGTTTATTTTCATTGCCATTTACTTTTCATGCTTCTTATAAAAACCCCAAAATAACTCACAACCAATAACAAGACACTTTATTGTAATTCCTAGGGAGAACGACCCGAGGTTTAAATACTTCGGTTTATAAATTTTAGGGGTTTGTACTAGTGACAAACAACTTTTTGTATGAAAGGATTGTTGTTTGGTTTAGAAACTATACTTTACAACGAGATTTCATTAGTGAAATTCTAAACCGTCAAAAATCTAATCATCAATGGCAGACAAATCCATGAAAAAGGCTTATGGACAGGTAGAGGACATGCTAGTAAAGTTCAAAGGCCTTTACATCCCTGCTGATTTCATAATCCTAGACACCAGAAAGGATGAAGATGAATCCATCATCCTTGGAAGACCCTTCCTAGCCACAGCAAAAGTTGTGATTGATGTGGAAAGAGGAAAGTTGGTCTTTCAACTGAATGAGGATTACCTTGTGTTTAAAACTCAAGGATCTCCCTCTGTAACCATGGAGAGGAAGCAAGGAAAGCTTCTCTCAATGCAGAGTCAAACAAAGCCCCCACAGTCAAACTCTAAGTTTGGTGTTGCGAGGCCACAACCAAACTCTAAGTTTGGTATTGAACCCCCACATTCAAACTCTAAGTTTGGTGTTGGAAGGTCCTAACAATGCTCTGAACATATGTGAGGCTCCATGAGAGCTCACTGTCAAGCTATTGACATTAAAGAAGCACTTATTGGGAGGCAACCCAATTTTATTTATCCATGTATTTTCCTTTTTTTTAGGTTAATGATCATGTGGAGTCACAAAAACAACTGTAAAAATTTGAGAAAAATAAAAAAAAGCATTAAAAATAGCACACCCTGGAGGAGAGACTTACTGGCGTTTAAACGCCAGTAAGGGTAGCAGAACAGGCGTTTAACGCACAGTCTGGCACCATTCTGGGCGTTAAACACCAGAAACAAGCACCAGACTGGCGTTAAACGCTAGGAACATGCTACAATCTGGCATTAAACGTCAGAAACAGGTTGTAGCCTGGCATTTAATGCCAGGAAAGGAATAAAAGCTGGCGTTTAATGCCAGAAACAAGGAGCAGTCTAGCATTAAACGCCAGGATTGCACAGCAAGGGCATTTTATATGCCTAATAGGAGCAGGGATGGTACATCATTGACCCCTCAGGATCTGTTTTCCCAAATACCCCTCACTAATCAACTCATTCACTCTTCCCTATCACCTCTTCAACAATCACCTCCATATATCTTCCCCAAAAACACCACCTATCTCACTTTCAAATTCACACACTTTTCCCTCCCAACCTCACCCCAAATGACCGAAACCCAATCCTCCCCTCACCCCTATATAAACCCCTCAATACTCCTTCATATTCACACTACATATACACCTTTCCACCATTTTGGCCGAATTCACTTCTCCCTCCATCTCCTCCATTTTTCTTCTTCTTCCCCTTCTTTGTTTCTTCTTTTGCTCGAGGACGAGCAAACCTTTTATGTTTGGTGTGGTAAAAGCATTGCCTTTTGTTTTTCAATAACCATTTATGGCACCTAAGGCCGGAGAAACCTCTAGAAAGAGGAAAAGGAGGGCAAAAGCTTCCACCTCCAAGTCATGGGAGATGGAGAGATTCAGCTGGAATTGTCATAGAGGAAGACTTGATAAACCCCGATTTCGTGGTTTATCTTGTGCTTAATTTGGGGGATTTTATCACCTTTTCCCACATTTATTCAATGAAATAGCATGGTTTTATAATTCTCCCTTGAATTGTGCTTAAGTGTAAAAACATGCTTTTTAGGCCCTTAAATTGGTGATTTTAACTCACTCTAATTCCATCCGATGCCTTGATATGTTTGTTGAGTGATTTCAGGTTCATAGGGCAAGTATTGAATGGATGAAATGAGAAGAAAAGCATACAAGTGGAGAATGCATGAAGAAACCAAGATTGGGAATGCATCGATGGGCACGCACGCGTACAGGGCGCGGGCGCGCAAAATTGAGTTCGCCTAAGGACGCGCATGCATAGATGACGCTTCCGCGCGGATGAAGAAGCAGCCAATCAACGCGCACGCGCACATGGCGCGTACGCGCCGATACTCGCACGTGACTCACTTAAAGGAAAAATGTTGGGGCGATTTATGAGCAGCCCAGGCCCAATTCCAATATGTTTCTGAGTGTATTTGATGCAGGATTTAAGCCCAAACAAAGGGGTAACAATTGTTTGAAGTGTTAGCATCATGTAGTTTAGTTTTTAGAGAGAGAAGCTCCCTCTTCTCTCTAGAATTAGGTTAGGTTAGGTTAATCTCTTCTAGATCTAGGTCCAATTTCATGTTCCCATCTTGTTTTATCTACAATTTCATGTTTCTATTCTTGATTCCTCTTAGTTTTCATGTTAGTTCCCCTTTTTGATATCTTTTGTGATGATGAACTCTTGTTGGATTTGGACCTTTTCTTTAATGCAATTTAATGTTTGATGTTCTTTCATTGTTGATTTGAGTTGTGATTTTATCTTTCCTTGCAATTGGTAGTGGGTTGATTTATATTTCTTGCACTTTTACTATGCTTTCCATTTGTACCCACCAAGTATTTGACAAAATGCTTGGTTAGGTTTTAGAGTAGAATTTTATGCTCTTGGCTTGGGAAGGTAACTTAGGAACTCTTAAGTTGCTAATGTTCAAGTGATTGATGATTGGGAGCTTAGATCTCACTAATTGAGTGGTGGAGAACTAGGACTTATGGACTTGGATTGACATAGCTCATTTGACTTTCCTTTATCATTTAGAGGATGACTTAATGGGGTTGATCCTTGTCAATTCTCATGTTGTGGTTAGTGTATGGATAGAGATCCTTGACCACCAGCCCTTGCCAAGGCCTTGTTGTTATTTGAATTTCCTTATCATTTACTTTTCATGTCTCTTATTCCAAAAAAAAACCCCAAAACATACTTCATAGCCAATAATTGACCACTTCATTGCAATCCTCGTGAGACGACCTGGAGTCCAAATACTCCGGTTAATTCTTATTTGGGGTTTGTTCTTTGTGACAACCAAATTTTTGCATGAAAGGATTATTGTTGGTTTAGAAACTATACTTTACAATGAGACTTCATTTATGGAATTCTAGACCGTCAAAAATCCATTCATCAAATAAATGGTGCCGTTGTCGGGGATTGCAATGGTGTTATGTTATTGGTTATTGTACATATGTGAATAGTGCGAATATCTTGCTTTTTGTTTTATTTGCTAGTTGTAGAATTATGTTTCTCTTGTTTTCTATTAGCTTTCGATTTTTGTTTTCTCTTTTCATCATGAATTCTCACTTCGGCTATGGGTGTGATTACAACTATGTTGTAGGAAGTGGAGATTACAATGAAGAGATGTATCAAGGATGGGATACTCAAAGGTGGGAGGAGCCATTTGCATATGATCAATCTTCATGGCAACAACCTCTACCAATGCACTATGAAGAAGAGCCATTTTATGATGCATACTAATCCAATGGCTTTGGTGAATCTCCTTGTGACTTTCAAGAACCACCGCCATATGCCTATAAACCCCCTCCTCAACATGATCCTCAACCATACACACAAGCCTCTTTTCACCAAACACCTTCATATGAACTGTTCGTACCCTGGGTCGAGCTGTCCGAGCCGGGATATTCAGTAGCAAAACGACTGACCTCTTTCGGTCAAGCAGACCGACTTCTTCGTAAAGAACTCGGCCAAATCGACAGGAAAGCCCAAAGAAGGGCCCAACTCAAGGAATACGACCCCGATCCGAAGGCAGCCCAAGCCTATAGAGATAAGGGCGGTTCCATGGAAGATAAGCTGACCTCGACAAAAGATAAGATAAGATAAGATAAACTAACTTATCTTATCCAAAGAAGGTCACCTGTCACCATTATAAATACACTAGAGCACCCAGGTATAACTCATACTCTGATTCTACTCACTACCTGTTTAATACCCTTGCTAACTTAAGCATCGGAGTCCTTTGCAGGTACCCCCACCCTCCGGGGATGAAGGATCAGCATCATCACCCAATCCAACAAGTCGGACACAACAGCTCCGATCCGCACAGAACATCTCGGACGAGATCGACCTACAGTTTCAGGTAACCCTCGGAACATTGGCGCCGTTGCCGGGGAACCTGGAAGTCAGCCCAACACCATGGCGGACGACCATGACAACGACCACGACTCAGGTTTGGAAGATAGAACACCGCACAAGAACATGGATGCTATACTCAAAGATACTCCGGAGCCTAACGGAGATAAAAATTCATCAAACCCAGGAGTGATAGAGGCGCTTCAGGATCGATTAAAGCAACTTGAGAAAGAGGCTCAACATCAACGCGAAAAAGAAGAAGAAATACACCGAGAGATCAGGCGACGCCGAGAGTTAGAAGATAAGCTCCTAAAACTTGAAGCCGATCTCAAAACCAAAGCTACTCGATCCACTCCAGAGAACAGCTCTCACAAGGAGCAAGATCTATTCACCAGGGAAATTATGAAGACCAAAATCCCAAAGGACTTCAAACTTCCGGATATGACCTTGTACGACGGCACCTCGGACCCCAACCATCATCTCAATAATTTCAAAAGTAGAGTGTACCTCATTGATGCCTCAGACGCGGTTCGCTGTAAAGCCTTTCCAACAACCCTTACCAAAACAGCCATTAGATGGTTCGACAACCTACCTCTAAAATCCATATCAAGTTTCGACGACCTGGCCAAAAAGAGCTTAGTGAGGGAATGAACTTGAAGCTCCAAGGGGAAGAAGAGGAGTCAAAGCAAGAAGTGCAACAAGAGGAGAAGGTAGAGATAATTGAACCAAAGGAAGTAGTGGTTGGCACCTTAGGATATGTTGAGTACATAGAGGAATCACAAATTGAAGAGCCTTCTTCCATGGAGTTTGAAGTTGATGTTGAGAAGAAAAGTGCACAACCTCCAAGGCACAATGTGATTGAAGAATTGGAAGAAGTGACCCAAGAAATGGGTCCTCCTATTTATGATGATTCCGCATCAACATATGATCCTTTTGAGTTTGAAGAGTCCTTCCCCACTATACTTGGAATTGATGATGAGGTAGATTTTACTAAACCTCCTATCTATGATTTGAGTGACAGGGAAGAGCTAGAGGACATTGATGAAGAATAACTTGAACTTGAGGAAGCTTGGCAAGAGGTAAAGCTTGGAGAACCTTGCCAAGTGGTGGAAGCCTCTAGAAGAGGATGGACGGGAGTAGAGCGCGCCTTGTCAAGATCATTGGGAACTCCTCCACCTAGGTTGACATCTAATCCTTCTTTTGAGTGGGTAAATCTTCTAACTCTTAGCTTTATTATCCTACTTGAATTTGGTTTGCATGAGACGAATAGCCAACTTAGGGCACTTTGTGGAATTAAGCGTAAGAGGAGGATGCTTAGTGGTTGGCGTTGTAAGTCTAGGCTCATTATGGTTGAAGCTTCAAGGAGCAAGGGTTGGACTAGTGCTCAATTTGATGGGTCTAGGAGGTTAGTTTGGTGCTTCCATGAGAATTTGTCTCTCTTGCCACCCGGAGGAAATCACCATGATTAACTCAAGGATGGGTGTGAGAACAAAGTGTGGGATCCCAGATTGCACAAGGAAGATCAACTTTGGGAGCCTATGGTTTGTGAAGAACTCCATCAAAGCTTGGAGTTATTAACTTTGAATGATGAAGCACAATGGAAGTCCAAGCATTGGTGGATGTTCAAGGATGGATTCAAGCACAAGCCACCTAGATGGATAGCTCCCCATAAGTCCAACTTAAGGACAATAAACAAAAGTGCTAGGTGGGAGACACCCCACCATGGTAACATCTTTCTTTTTATTCTTTTTGTAAATATTGCTAATAATTAGTTTAATTTTATGTTTTGTTTGGTTAGTGATGAGCGGATAATTTATACGCTTTTTGGCATTGTTTTTAGGTAGTTTTTAGTAAGTTCAAGCTACTTTTAGGGATGTTTTTATTAGTTTTTATGTTAAATTTTCTGGACTTTACTATGAGTTTGTGTGTTTTTCTGTGATTTCAGGTAATTTCTGGCTGAAATTGAGGGATTTGAGCAAAACTCTGAAAAAGGCTGACAAAAGGACTGCTGATGCTGTTGGAATTTGACCTCCCTGCACTCGAAATGGATTTTCTGGAGCTACAGAACTCCAAATGGTGCGCTCTCAACGGCGTTGGAAAGTAGACATCCAGCGCTTTCCAGCAATATATAATAGTTCATACTTTATTCGGAAATTGATGACGCAACTTGGCGTTGAACGCCAAGTACATGCTGCTGTCTGGAGTTAAACACCAGAAACACGTCATGATCCGGAGTTGAACGCCCAAAACACGTCATAACTTGGAGTTCAACTCCAAGAGAAGCCTCAGCTCGTGGATAGATCAAGCTCAGCCCAAACAAACACCAAGTGGGCCCCAGAAGTAGATTTATGCATCAATTACTTACTCATGTAAACACTAGTAGCTAGTTTATTATAAATAGGACTTTTTACTAGTGTATTAGAGAC
>NC_029772.3:85334161-85334510 GCF_000817695.3 Arachis duranensis
CCAAGATATACGTTATACTTAACTTTGATGAATGTGATGATCCGTGACACTCATCATCATTCTCACCTATGAACGTACGTGACTGACAACCACTTCCATTCTACTCTAGGCCGGGCGCATATCTCTTAGATTCCCTAACAGAATCTTCGTGGTATAAGCTAGATAGATGGTGGCATTCATGGGGATCCAGAAAGTCTAACCTTGTCTGTGGTATTCCGAGTAGGATCCCGGGAATCCAGAAAGTTTAACCTTGTCTGTGGTATTCCGAGTAGGATTCCGGTATTGAATGACTGTGACGAGCTTCAAACTCCTGAAGGCTGGGCGTGATGACAAACGCAAAAGAATCAAT
>NC_029772.3:85334602-85335055 GCF_000817695.3 Arachis duranensis
CCGTGCTGTGACAGAGCATAGGAACGTTTTCACTGAGAGGACGGGATGTAGCCATCAACCATGGGTGATGCCTCCAGACGATTAGCCGTGTAGTGACAGCGCATAGGACCATTTTCCCGAGAGGATTAAAAGTAGCCATTGATGATGGTGATGCCCTACATACAGCTTGCCATGGAAAGGAGTAAGAAGAATTGGATGAAAGCAATAAGAAAGTAGAGATTCGAAAGGAGCACAGCATTTCCAAACGCCTATCTGAAATTCCCACTATTGATTTACATAAGTATTTCTATGTTATTTTAATTTCTATTTATTATTAATTTTCGAAACCCATAACCATTTAATTTGCCTAACTGAGATATACAAGGTGACCATAGCTTGCTTCATACCAACAATCTCTGTGGGATCGACCCTTACTCACGTAAGGTATTACTTGGATGACCCAGTACACTTGCT
>NC_029772.3:85335089-85335500 GCF_000817695.3 Arachis duranensis
GGTTCATCTTGTTGCTCAGATTAGGTAATTTTCTTTTCAAAAACTTTTTCAAAATTTTCTTTTCTTTTTCGTTTTTCCAAAATATATATATATATATATATATATATTTTCGAAAAAAAATTAATAAAAATCCAAAAAAATCATAAAATCATAAAAACCAAAAATATTTTGTGTTCTTGTTTGAGTCTTGAGTCAATTTTTGAGTTTGATGTCAATTGCATGCTTTTAAAATTTTTTCTTGCATTTTTTGAAAATTCCATGCATTCATAGTGTTCTTCATGATCTTCAAGTTGTTCTTGACAAGTCTTCTTGTTTGATCTTGATGATTTCTTGTTTTGTGTTGTTTGTTGTTTTTCATATGCATTTTTCGTTTGTTAGAGTCCATGCATTAAAGATTTCTAAGTTTGGTGT
>NC_029772.3:85335614-85340150 GCF_000817695.3 Arachis duranensis
GTGTTCATCTTGACATTCATAGTGTTCTTGCATGCATTAAGTGTTTTGATCCAAAATTTTCATGTTTTGGGTCATTTTTATATTTTTCTCTCTCATCTTTAAAATTTCAAAAATCAAAAAAATATCTTTTCCTTATTTCCCTCCAAATTTTTTAAATTTTGGGTTGACTTGGTCAAAAATTTTTAAAATTAGTTGTTTCTCACAAGTCAAGTCAAATTTTCAATTTTAAAAATCTTATCTTTTCAAAATCTTTTTCAAAAATCATATCTTTTCAATTTTATCTTTGTTTTTCGAAAATTTTCAAAAAATCTTTTTCAAAACTAACTCTTTGACTTTTTGTTTGTTTCTTATCTTTTTCAAAATCACCTAACTACTTTTCCCTCTCTAATTTTTGAAAATATCTCATATCTTTTTCAAAAATTCTTTTTGTTTTAAATTTTAATTTTAATCTTATCCTATCTCTAATTTTCAAAAATTACTAACCCTTTTTTTTAAATTATTTTCGAATTTTCTATCTCTTCTCTCTTATTCTATTTAATTATTTAATTACTAACACTTCTCTTCACCTCTCTTCACCTAAATATCCGAATCCCCTCTTCTTCATTCTTCTCCCCTTCTTTTTCTACTAACATAAAGGAATCTCTATACTGTGACATAAAGGATTCTTCTTCTTTTCTTGTTTTCTTCTCTTTCATATGAGCAGGAACAAGGAAAAAGGCACTCTTGTTGAAATTGATCCTGAACCTGAAAGGACTCTGAAGAGGAAAGTAAGAGAAGCTAAGTTACAACAATCTAAAGGTAACCTTTCAGAAATATTAGAGCAAGAGAAGGAGATGGCAGCCAAAAATAATAATAATGCAAGGAGAATGCTTGGTGACTTCACAAAGCCAACATCCAAATTTGATGGAAGAAGCATCTCCATTCCTGCCATTGGAGCCAACAACTTTGAGCTGAAACCTCAGCTAGTTGCCTTAATGCAACAAAACTTTGAGCTGAAACTTCAGCTAGTTGCCTTAATGCAACAAAACTGCAAGTTTTATGGACTTCCATCTGAAGATCCTTACCAGTTTTTAACTGAGTTCTTGCAGATCTGTGAGTCTGTAAAGACGAATGGAGTTGATTCTGAAGTCTACAGACTCATGCTTTTCCCTTTTGCTGTAAGAGACAGAGCTAGAATATGGTTGGATTCACAACCCAAGGATAGCCTGGACTCCTGGGATAAGCTAGTCGCTGCCTTCTTGGATAAATTCTTTCCTCCTCAAAAGCTGAGCAAGCTGAGAGTGGATGTTCAAACCTTCAAACAAAAAGATGGTGAATCCCTCTATGAAGCTTGGGAAAGATACAAGCAGCTGACCAAAAGATGTCCATCTGACATGTTTTCAGAAGGGACCATATTAGATATATTCTATTATGGTCTATCTGAATTTTCGAAAATGTCATTGGACCATTCTACAGGTGGATCTATTCACCTAAAGAAAACACCTGCAGAAGCTCAAGAACTCATTGACATGGTTGCAAACAACCAATTCATGTACACTTCTGAGAGGACTTCCATGAATAATAGGATACCTCAGAAGAAAGGAGTTCTTGAAATTGATGCCCTGAATGCCATATTGGCTCAGAACAAAATCTGAATGGATTGCAACATGCATCCAACAGTACTAGAGAGGCAGCTTCTAAAGAAGCTTATGATCCTGAGAACCCTCCCATGGCAGAGGTTAATTGCATGGGTGAACCTTATGGAAACACCTATAATTCATCATGGAGAAGTCTTCCATTAGAAATCTGGAGGCACAAGTGGGCCAGCTGAGTAAGAAAGTCAGTGAAACTCCTCCCAGTATTCTCCCAAGAAATACAGAATAGAATCCAAAAGGAGAGTGCAAGGCCATTGATGTGAATCCAAAAGGAGAAGTGCAAGGCCATTGATTTGATCAAAATGGCCGAATGCACAAGGGAGGAGGAGGACGAAAATCCTAGTGAGGAAGACCTCCTGGGACGTCCTTCAAGCAAGAAGGAGTTTCCTATTAAGGATCCAAACGAATCTGAGGCTCATATAGAGACCATAGAGTTTCCATTAAATCTCCTTCTGCCATTCATAAGCTCTGAAGACTATTCTTCCTCTGAAGAGGATGAAGATGTGACTGGAGAGCAAGTTGCTCAATAGTTAGGAGCTATCATGAAGCTGAATGCCAAGCTGTTTGGTAATGAGACTTGGGAAAGTGAACCTCCCTTGCTCATTAGTGAACTAGATACTTGGATTCAGAAAAATTTACCTTAAAAGAGACAAGATCCTGGCAAGTTCATAATACCTTGTACCATAGGCACCATGACCTTTGAAAAGGCTCTATGTGATCTGGGGTCAGGGATAAACATTATGCCACTCTCTGTAATGGAGAAGCTGGGGATCATTGAGGTACAACCTGCCTTGTTCTCATTACAATTGGCAGACAAGTCATTGAGACAAGCTTATGGAATAGTGGAGGACGTGTTAGTAAAAGTTGAAGGCCTTTACATCCCTGCTGATTTCATAATCGTAGACACTAGGAAGGAAGAGGATGATTGCATCATTCTTGGAAGACTTTTCCTAGCCACAGCAGGAGTTGTGACAGATGTCAACAGAGGTGAACTAGTCCTTCAATTGAATGGGGACTACCGTGTGTTTAAGGCACATGGCCATCCCTCTGTGACAAAAGAGAGTAAGCATGAAGAGCTTCTCTCAGTTCAGAGTCAAGAAGAGCCCCCACAGTCAAACTCTAAGTTTGGTGTTGGGAGGCCACAACCAAACTCTAAGTTTGGTGTTAAGACCCCATATCCAAACTCTAAGTTTGGTGTTGGGACTATACAACATTGAGCTGATCACCTTTGTGGCTCCATGAGAGCCACTGTCAAGCTATTGACATTAAAGAAGCGCTTGTTGGGAGGCAACCCAATTTTATTTATCTAATTCTTATTTTATTGTTATTTTGTGTTTTATTAGGTACATGATCATGAGGAGTCACGAAAAAAATAAAAAAATTAAAAACAGGATCAAAAACAGCAGAAAAAAATCACACCCTGGAGGAAGCACAGGCTGGCGTTCAACGCTAGTAACAAGCATGAAACTGGCGTTCAAAGCCAGAAACATGTTACATCTGGGCGTTGAACGCCCAGAATGTGCACCACCCGGCGTTTAAACGCCAGAATGGTATGCAAAGGCATTTTACATGCCTATTTGGTGCAGGGATGGAATTTCTTGACACCTCAGGATCTGTGGACCCCACAGGATCACCTCAGGATCTGTGGACCCCACAGGATCCCCACCTAACACATTCCCACCTTACCTCCTAATCCTATTTTACTCTTCCCCATGTCACACTTCCCAACAACTTCAATCTATGAATCTCTCTTCCCAATTACCCTCTTCACCATTCACATCCATCCACTCTTCCCCATACACACATCCCTCCATCTCCTCCATCTCTTCTTCTTATTCTTCATCTTTTCTTTCTTCTCTTGCTCGAGGGCGAGCAATTTTCTAAGTTTGGTGTGGTAAAAGCATAGCTTTTTGCTTTTCCATAACCATTAATGGCACCTAAGGCCAGAGACATCCAAAAAAAAAGGGGGAAGACAAAAGTTTCCACCTCTAAGTCATGGGAGATGGAAAGACTCATGTAAAGGGTTTATAGCTCAGTGGTAGAACATTTGACTGCAAATCAAGAGATCCCTGAGATACCCCAGGGGATAAATTGTCCTCCACACAATTATTGGGAGCAGCTAAGGATAGGAGCACCAAAATTACTAGGAATCATTCAACAGAAGCAAGGAAGAGACATAAGGGAGCTCAAAGAGCACCATTGGTTCTTCAAGAAGGCGCCACCCTCACTAAGGTGGACTTATTCCTTGTTCTTAGTTCTCTGTTTTTTTTATTTTTATGTTGTGTTTATCTATGTTTTGTGTCTCTACTTAATGATCATTAGTAATTAGTAACTATGTCTTAAAGTTATGAATAAATTCCATTAATCCTTCACCTCTCTTAAATGAAAAATGTTTTAATTCAAAAGAACAAGAAGTACATGAATTTCGAATTTATCCTTGAAATTAATTTAATTATATTGATGTGGTGACAATACTTTTTGTTTTCTGAATGAATGATTGAATAGTGCATATGTCTTTTGATATTGTTGTTTATGAATGTTAAAACTGTTGGCTCTTGAAAGAATGATGAACAAAGAGAAGTGTTATTGACAATCTGAAAAATCATGAAATTGATTCTTGAAGCAAGAAAAAGCAGTGAAAAAGCAAAAGCTTGTGAAAAAAAAATAATGGCGAAAAAGATATATAGAAAGAAAAAGAAAAAAAACAAGCAGAAAAAGCCAATAGCCCTTAAAACCAAAAGGCAAGGGTAAAAAGGATCCAAGGCTTTGAGCATCAATGGATAGGAGGGCCAAAATCCAGGCCTAAGCGGCTAAATCAAGCTGTCCCTAACCATGTGCTTGTGTCATGAAGGTCCAGGTGAAAAGCTTGAGACTGAGTGGTTAAAGTCGTGATCCAAAGCAA
>NC_029772.3:85340176-85341869 GCF_000817695.3 Arachis duranensis
ATGTGTCTGTGGCATTTATGTATCTGGTGGTAATACTGGAAAACAAAATGCTTAGGGCCACGGCCAAGACTCATAAGTAGCTGTGTTCAAGAATCAACATGCTTAACTAGGAAAGTCAATAACACTATCTGAAATTCTAAGTTCCTAGGGAAGCCAATCATTCTAAACTTCAAAGGAAAAAGTGAGATGCCAAAACTGTTCAGAAGCAAAAAGCTACAAGTCCCGCTCATCTAATTATAATTAATATTCATTGATATTTTGGAATTTATAGTATATTCTCTTCTTTTTATCCTAATTGAATTTCAGTTGCTTGGGGACAAGCAACAATTTAAGTTTGGTGTTGTGATGAGCGGATAATTTATACGCTTTTTCGCATTGTTTTTAGGTAGTTTTTAGTAAGTTCAAGCTACTTTTAGGGATGTTTTTATTAGTTTTTATGTTAAATTCACATTTCTGGACTTTACTATGAGTTTGTGTGTTTTTCTGTGATTTCAGGTAATTTCTGTTTGAAATTGAGGGATTTGAGCAAAACTCTAAAAAAGGCTAACAAAAGGACTGCTGATGCTGTTGGAATCTAACCTCCCTGCACTCGAAATGGATTTTCTGGAGCTACAGAACTTCAAATGGCGCGCTCTCAACGGCGTTGGAAGGTAGACATCCAGAGCTTTCAAGCAATATATAATAGTCCATACTTTATTCGGAAATTGATGACGCAACTTGGCGTTGAACGCCAAGTACATGCTGCTGTCTGGAGTTAAACGCCAGAAACACGTCATGATCCGGAGTTGAACGCCCAAAACACGTCATAACTTGGAGTTCAACTCCAAGAGAAGCCTCAGCTCGTGGATAGATCAAGCTTAGCCCAAACATACACCAAGTGGGCCCCAGAAGTGGATTTATGCATCAATTACTTACTCATGTAAACCCTAGTAGCTAGTTTATTATAAATAGGACTTTTTTTTTTTTGGTTTCCCACGGTATCCCCCAGCCTGGCAGGCCAAGGACTAATCCGCCGTGGTACTGAGCTCCATTTAAGGGTTTGCCGCTGGCCAATGGGTTGCTGCATGCACAAGGCGGGATTCGAACCCCGACACTTGCTTAAGCGGACTAGTGAGCTAACCACTAGACCAACCCAACTTGGTTATAAATAGGACTTTTTACTAGTGTATTAGAGACCTCTGGACGCCTAGTCCTTAGACCATGGGGGCTGGCCATTCGGCCATGCCTGAACCTTTCACTTATGTATTTTCAATGGTGGAGTTTCTACACACCATAGATTAAGGGTGTGGAGCTCTGCTGTACCTCAAGTTTCAATACAATTACTATTACTTTCTATTCAATTCTCTTTTATTCTTATTCCAAGATATACGTTGCACAACACTTTGATGAATGTGATGATCCGTGACACTCATCATCATTCTCACCTATGAACGCGCGTGATTGACAACCACTTCCGTTCTACTTTAGGCCGGGCGCATATCTCTTAGATTCCCCAACAGAATCTTCGTGGTATAAGCTAGATAGATGGTGGCATTCATGGGGATCTTGAAAGTCTAACCTTGTCTGTGGTATTCCGAGTAGGATCCCGGGAATCTGGAAAGTTTAACCTTGTCTGTGGTATTCCGAGTAGGATTCCGGTATTGAATGACTGTGACGAGCTTCAAACTCCTGAAGGCTGGGCGTGATGACAAAC
>NC_029772.3:85341910-85368455 GCF_000817695.3 Arachis duranensis
GAATCAAGGGATTCTATTCCAGCCTGATTGAGAACCGACAGATGATTAGCCGTGCTGTGACAGAGCATTTGGACCATTTTCACTGAGAGGATGGGATGTAGCCATTGTCAAGAGTGATGCCTCCAGACGATTAGCCGTGCAGTGACAGAGCATAGGACCATTTTCCCGAGAGGATTAAAAGTAGCCATTGATGATGATGATGCCCTACATACAGCTTGCCATGGAAAGGAGTAAGAAGAATTGGATGAAAGCAATAAGAAAGTAGAGATTCGAAAGGAGCACAGCATTTCCAAACGCCTATCTGAAATTCCCACTATTGATTTACATAAGTATTTCTATCTTATTTTATTTTCTATTTATTATTAATTTTCGAAACCCATAACCATTTAATCTACCTAACTGAGATTTACAAGGTGACCATAGCTTGCTTCATACCAACAATCTCTGTGGGATCGACCCTTACTCACGTAAGGTATTACTTGGATGACCCAGTACACTTGCTGGTTAAGTTGAACGGAGTTGTGTCCACACATAGCCAAGAGCCACAATAATGATTCCATACAACAACAAAGAATACTACATTGATGTGATCACAATTTCGTCCACCAGTTAGATATGTTTATTTGGGAATTTAGTATGTTAAATAAGGTTTTATGATGTTTTGGTAGTTGTTTGGAGGTTTGGAATGCTTGGTTTGGTGCAAAAACATAGAAAAATTTTGAAAAACAGTGCACCATCCACGGGCACGCGCACTCCACGCGTACACGTGACCCAAGCAATTCCGACCATCCACGCGCACGCGTCACGTACGCATACGCGTGGATTGAAAGTTTCACCCCTCCATACATTCACCCGAGAGTTGTGCCTGAAGTGTGCCAACTTTATGCCCCAGGGCACGCGCACGCGTACCTTGCGCGTACGCGTCGCTACCATTGCATCAATCCACGCTTACGCATACATGACGCGCACGCATGGATTGCCCTGTTTCACCTACATTCTTTTCTTCTCCTCTTTCCATTTCTTTCCCTCTTCTCTTCTCTTTCAACCCCTCAGTCATCATCCATAACCATTTCTTGTAGTTAGTTAGTTACTTATTTAATTAGTTTAATTTTTCATTTCATTTTCTCTTTTTCATTATAAGTGTTGGATTATTAATTTTGTTTGCCGTTTATTGCTGCTTAGTATTAACTGATGCTATTTTCGCATAATTCTCTTTGATTGTCATTGTTGGATTCAATTGTTGAGGTTATATTTTGTCACTTGGTTTTGGGTTCTTAATGCTTCATGATTGTGAACACCAAGTGAATGCTACATTGTCTTTAAGCATCTTACCTCTTTGAATTGCATGTTTTGACCACCATGCATTCATCATCCATTGCTAGGCAATTGTATATTATCATTGCATTTTTTTAGGTGATGCTTGTTTGTGATCTACCCTTTGTTCATACCACCTATTTCATGTATTGAGATTGTGGAATTATGAAATTAGATCGAAAGCTTGCCTAGCGACATATTTTTGAGCTTTCTAAGCTTTGTGAACCATGTTTGCTATGTGATTGATTTTAACTTCTATATTCTTTTCCCTAAGTTCCATAGCATCCATGTGTTTCACCTCTATGTCACTTAGGTCTTGCAACAACTTTAATATGTGTCATTGTTTGATGTGTGAGCTCTCTATACTATTTTGTTCATCAAATTTACTTACACATCAATCAATGCCCATGCATTATCCAATTTAACAATTGCTTTATTTTTGCTTGAATGCTTTTATGCTTCTTCACTACTTGTTGGGTTGTTTTAGCCTACAAGTCTTTTAAAGTATCTCAAGCACACTAGAATGAGTGAAGTGCATGTTTTCTTTTGTATAATTGTGACATGGCTTTCAAATACTAGGGTGTAAGTTCTAAACCTCATGCAAGTTAGGACCCACACGTCTATTTTTCATCAATGTCACATTAACTCACTCACTTAATTCTAGTGAATTACCTCATTCCAATAATCCATGCTTCCTTGCTTGTGCATTTACTTGTCTTATTACCTCCTATTTTCTATTTTTAGGATAAGTCATCATAAGCAACAATGGAAGTAGAAAAAGGACATGTAGCAACCAGTTGACCCACCAGCTGGAGGTGTGATGCACGAAAACTTGTCTCTCAACAAATTTCCTTCAGCAAGTATACCAAATTATCGTCAAGTAAAAACTCACAATAGAGTGAGGTCAAATATCACAGGGATTGATTGGTCAAGCAACTTTAGTTGGAAGAGTATGCTAGTTGAGCTAAACAGAATGTAGTTGGAGAATTGCAGAAAATTAAATGGCGGGAAAGTAAATAGCAGAAATTAAAGTGCAGAATCTTAAATGGGGATTTGGGGAAATGAGCATCGAAATAAATGGCAGAAAGTAAAGAGAATGGGTAAGATAAAAAATGGGAAATTCATTGGGCTCAGGCGATGTTGTATTCTCCGGATCAAATTCATTTTCATCTCTTCCTCAACCAAAGCATCTATTGATCTCCTTGACAATCTTAGGTGATTGGGTTCCAATTCCTTGGTAATCCAATCTCTCTAAGCTTGAACAATTGCCCAATTCCTTGATTTAATTGCTCATGGGAAGAGATGAAGTGTGGTCACTGATTATACCACATGTATTTCCGAATCAAAGTGTTGGGAGGATTACATGTCACTATATCCGCCCAGACCCCAATTTGGTCCAATATGAGAAAGTATTTCTAGCATGATCTCCTCATCCCTTTTCCAAGGCTCAAAGGAGATCCAATTATGGAGAGTTTCTTTTCCAAGACAACTAACCAATTGATTTAAGATCGAAAGCTTTCTAGTAAATCAAAAGAGAAGAAAGAAGAAGAAGAATGAAGACTATAGTTGATCCATCAAATTACAACAGAGCTCCCTAACCCAATGAAAGGGGTTTAGTTATTCAAAGCTCTAGAAATGAAAAATGGCAGAAAAAAATACATGCTTAGCTAAAAGTGCAGAAAGTAAATATACAGAGGGTAGTTCTCCAAAGTGCCAAGCTTCTCTATAGTTCAAAACTACTCCTATATATACTACTATTCTTGATCTTCTAGTGAGTTTTCCAAGTCCTGGATGTGGGCCTTAGATCTTGAGTTGAAGCAGTTACAATCTTTAGTGGGCTCAACTTGCAGAAAAGTGTGAGTTAGGCATTGGCGTTAGTGATGTTAACGTTAAGTGAGATTGTGGGTTCGAGAACATTAGTGGCAATCACCTTTTTTACTAACATTCCAACCCCATATAGCCCACGTTAACTCCAATGTTAGTGGCACTAACGTGACCACTAACGTTGCTTTATGAACCTTCACAAGCGTTATTGGGAATCACCTTTCCCAATAACGTTGCCTTGTGCCCCTTGTCCCTACGTTAAAGTTCACGTTAGTGTAACTAACGTGGCTCTTAACGTGGGTATGCCTGATCTTCGAGAGTGTTAGTGACACTTACCTTTGTCACTAACGCTCCAAGTGCCCCTACTCTACACGTTAGAGCCCACGTTAACTAAGTTAACGTGGCCACTAACGTGGTAGTGAATGCCATCTCCAACGTTAGTGACAAAGGTGAGTGTCACTAACGTTGGCTCATCAATCTTAGCTCCACGTTAACTTTCACATTAGTGGTCTTAACGTGACCACTAACATGGGCAATGCTAGTTTGATCCAACGTTAGTGACAAAGGTGAGTGTCACTAACGTTGGCATTGTTCCTCTCTTCCACGTTAGAGTTCACGTTAACTAAGTTAACGTAACTCTTAACGTGGCTCATTGCCAATTTTTGGAGCGTTAGTGGTGTTCACATTTACCACTAACGTTGGAGCTTTCTTTGTCTCCACGTTAACTACCACGTTAGCCTAGTTAACGTGGCAATTAACATGGGCTTATGATGGCTTCGCAGGCACTATTGGTGAACACTTTTCTCATTAACGTTGCAAGCTCATTCCCATTCCACGTTAGTGGTCGCGTTAACTAGGTTAACGTGGCTACTAACGTGGCTCTTTCTTGCTTCCTTTGTCTTGAAATCAAGAAAATAAAGTGCATCAAATCTCTAGCCAAAGTCATGAGATTATGCATCATCAGTTTGTCACTCAATTCTTGCAAAATCCTCATGAAATTATGTAAAATTCATAATAGTTTCTTGAATCAAGGTGTGAGTGTATTTTCATCTAAAACTTGCCTTATTCTCCAAGAAAATGCATGAAACTACCCTAAAATAGTAAAGAAAAGGTCAGTGAAACTGGCTTAGATCCCCTGGCATCAAGGTGGCAACTAGGAAGGTCACCATACACCCTTTGCTCATCTTTGAGTGTACCGAGGACGGTGTAAATTTTTAAGTGTGGGGAGGTCATCCGACCACTCGGCATTTTTGGGTAATATGTTTCTAATCCCAACACTTTTGTATTTCATTTTAGGATTTTTAGTTGCATTTTTTATTCCGCATATGTATATAATAAACTTAGTCAAAATAATGAAAATTTTCAAGGATTTTATCTAGAGGGCACCACAATTGATTGAAATTTTTTTTTATAACTTGCTTGAATTATATATTTTGTGGATCATGTTTTTGAGCTAAGAACACAAGCATGTGAGATTTGATCCTAATTGTGTGGTTACATCATACATGACCACTTATTTTCATGTGTGCATTATTCTCTTCTTATGATTTTAATCTTTGGGTCGTTTGATTCTTTATGTCCATTATTTTGTGTATACATGCATTTATATGATCGAGGCCATTGTTCAAACATCTTACTTACCCAAATAGCCTACCTTTTATCTTCCATTGTTAACCAATTTTGAGCCTATGCTTAACCCACTTATTATTAATTGTAGCACATTACAAGCCTAAGTGAAAAACAATAAATGTCCTTAATTTGGATATTTGATTAGCTTAGACTAGTGAGAGTGTTTATCATTTGATTTTGGGAAAGTTGGGAACATTGGGTAGAGATAAAAGTATATTTTGTATTTGTGTTGAAAATCTTGGAAATTGGGTACATACTCGTGTATTAATCATGTGTAAACCATATGCATTGATACTTTTGTATATACTTTATTGCAAAAAGAAAAATAATAAATAATACAAAATAAAGAAAATATATATATATGTATATATCAAAAGAAAAAAAATAGAAAAAGAAAGAAAAATATAAGCAATAAAAAAGGGACAAAATGCCCCAAGTAAAGCTCAATAAAAAAATCAATGCGTATGTGTAGTGACCAAAAATGGAATGCATGAGTGTGTGAAAAAGTGAAGAATGGGTAGTTAGGTTAGCTTTGAATTGTATAGGTTGTTATATAGGTTAGGTGGGAAGCTTAGGTTAATCGAAGATTCAAATTTCAAGCTCACTTGACCATATGCATCCTACCTTGACCCTAGCCCCATTACTACCTATGGAAAAGCCCTCATGATGTTTGTATGCATGCATAAAGTAATTGTTGATTGTTAGATGAAAAATAAATCTTGGAAAGCTTGATTAGGGGATAATCGAGTGAATCAACCCCATACACTTTAGTGCCTATAGCGGCCGGTGAGGGTTCGATCGCTCTTTTCTTGCAAGTTTGTAAAATCTTTCAATGATTCAATTCAATTGTGGGTTGATTTGGTTGCTATTGCCTTAGCCCTTGTACTTATATATGTATTCTTGGAAATTGACTTGTTTTGACCAAGTGGATGCATTCATATAAATAGATTTTGCATATAGATAGGTTGCATTTAGTTAGTTTGCATTGAATAAATGTTGATACCCCTTTGCTTCTTTCTTAATTTTAGCATGAGGACATGCTTAGTTTAAGTGTGGGGAGATTTGATAAACCCCAATTTCGTGGTTTATCTTGTGCTTAATTTGGGGGATTTTATCACCTTTTCCCACATTTATTCAATGAAATAGTATGGTTTTGTAATTCTCCCTTGAATTGTGCTTAAGTGTAAAAACATGCTTTTTAGGCCCTTAAATTAGTGATTTTAACTCACTTTAATTCCATCTGATGCCTTGATATTTTTGTTGAGTGATTTCAGGTTCATAGAGCAAGTATTGGATGGAAGAAATGAGAAGAAAAGCATACAAAGTGGAGAATGTATGAAGAAACCAAGATTGGAAATGCATCGATGGGCGCGCACGCGTACAGGGCACGCGCGCGCAAAAGTGAGTTCGCCTAAGGACGCGCACACGTACATGATGCTTCCGTGCGGATGCTTCTTGCACTTTTACTATGCTTTCCATTTGTACCCACCAAGTATTCGACAAAATTCTTGGTTGTGCTTTAGAGTAGAATTTTATGCTCTTGGCTTGGGAAGGTAACTTAGAAACTCTTGAGTTGCTAATGTCCAAGTGATTGATGATTGGGAGCCATTGACCTTAGATCTCACTAATTGAATTGGTGGAGAACTAGGACTTATGGACTTGGATTGACATAGCTCATTTGACTTTCCTTTATGATTTAGAGGATGACTTAATGGGGATGATCCTTGCCAATTCTCATGTTGTGTTTAGTGATAAGGATAGAGATCCTTGACCACCAACCCTTGCCAAGGCCTTGTTGTTATTTGAATTTCCTTATCATTTACTTTTCATGTCTCTTATTCCAAAAAAAACCCCAAAATATACTTTATAGCCAATAATTGACCACTTCATTGCAATCCTCGTGAGACGACCCAGAGTCCAAATACTCCGGTTAATTCTTATTTGGGGTTTGTTCTTTGTGACAACCAAATTTTTGCATGGAAGGATTATTGTTGGTTTAGAAACTATACTTTACAACGAGACTTCATTTATGGAATTCTAGACCGTCAAAAATCCATTCATCAACATCCTAATTGAAGAGGACAATCCCATCATTAAGAAAAGGATGGAGCAAACAAGAGAACCAACTTATGGACCTCAACAAGTTAAGAAATCCCTGAGATGCCTCAAGGGATACGTTTTCCTCCACACAACTATTGGGAGCAACTAAGGATAGGAGCACCAAAATCACTAGGGATGGAGCAACAAAGGCAAGGAAGAGACATAGAGGAGCTCAGGTATTCCATTGGATCTTCAAGAGGATAACGCCACCCACACTAAGGTGGACTCATTCCTTAATCTCCTTGTCTATTTATTTTTCTATTTTCGGTTATGAGCTTTATGTTTGGCTATGTTTTGTGTCTTCACTACATGATCACTAGTGTCTATGTCTTAAAGCTATGAATAATTCCATGAATCCTTCACCTCTCTTAAATGAAAAAGGTGCTTAATTACAAAAGAACAAGAAGTACTTGGATTTCAAATTTTATCTTGAAATTAGTTTAATTATTTTGATGTGGTGGCAATACTTTTTTTTTCTGAATGAATGCTTGAACAGTGCATATTTTTTATAGTGAAGTTTATGAATGTTAAAATTGTTGGCTCTTGAAAGAATGATAAACAAAGAGAAATGTTATTGATAATCTGAAAAACCATGAAATTGATTATTGAAGCAAGAAAAAGCAGTGAAAAAAAAGAAAGTGGCGAAAAAAAAGAAAGAGAAAGAAAAAAAAAGAAAAAGCAAGCAGAAAAAGCCAATAGCCCTTAAAACCAAGAGGCTAGGGTAAAAAGGATCCAAGGCTTTGAGCATTAATGGATAGGAGGGCCCAAGGAAATAAAATCCAGGCCTAAGCGGCTAAATCAAGCTGTCCCTAACCATGTGCTTGTGTCATGAAGGTCCAAGTGAAAAGCTTGAGACTGAGTGGTTAAAGTCATGATCCAAAGCAAAAGAGTGTGCTTAAGAACCCTAAACACCTCTAATTGGGGACTTTAGCAAAGTTGAGTCTCAATCTGAAAAGGTTCACCCAGTTATGTGTCTGTGGCATTTATGTATCCAGTGGTAATACTGGAAAACAAAGTGCTTAAGGCCACGACCAAGACTCAATAAATAGCTGTGTTCAAGAATCAACATACTGAACTAGGAGAATAAATAACACTATCTAAAATTCGAAGTTCCTATAGATGCCAATCATTCAAAGTTCCTATAAAGTGAGATGCCAAAACTGTTCAGAAGTAAAAAGCTACAAGCCCTGCTCATCTAATTAGAACTAAGTTTCATTGATACTGTGGGATTCATTGTATATTCTCTTCTTTTTATCCTATTTTGTTTTCAGTTGCTTGGGGACAGGCAACAATTTAAGTTTGGTGTTGTGATGAGTGGATAACTTATACGCTTTTTGGCATTGTTTTTACAAGGTTTTTAGTATGATTTATTGAGTTTTTAGGATATTTTTGTTAGTTTTTAAGCAAAATTCACATTTATGGACTTTAATATGAGTTTGTGTGTTTTTTTGTGATTTCATGTATATTCTGGCTGAAATTGAGGGACCTGAGCAAAAATCTGATTTAGAGGCTGATAAAGGACTGCAGATGCTTTTGGATTCTGACCTCCCTGCACTTGAAATGAAATTTTTGGAGCTACAGAAGTCTAAATGGCGTTGGAAAGTAGACATCTAGGACTTTCCAGTAATGTATAATAGTTCATAATTTGCCCAAGTTTAGATGACGAAAACTGGCGTTTAACGCCAGGTTTCTGCCCTATTCTGGCGTCAAACGCCAAAAACAAGTTGCAAAGCAGAGTTAAACGCCAGAAATAAGTTACAAACTAGCGTTTAACTCCAAGGAAGACCTCTACACATGAAAGCTTCAATGCTCAGCCCAAGTACACACCAAGTAGGCCCGAAAGTGGATTTCTGCATCATTTACTTAATTCTGTAACCCTAGTAACTAGTTTAGTATAAATAGAAATTTTTACTATTGTACTTGGGGTCTTTTTCCCTATTTTCAAATTCATATGCCATTTGGAGAGGCTGGCTATTCGGCCATGCCTAGATTAAGGTGTGGAACTCTGCTGTTCCTCGAGTATTAATGCAAAGTACTATTGTTCTTCTATTTAATTCATGCTTATTCTTATTCTAAAGATAATCATTCACACTTCAAACTGATGAATGTGATGATCCATGACACTCATCACTATTCTTACTTATGAACGCGTACCTGACAAACACTTCTGTTCTACCTGCGAAAGCTAGAGTGTTTATCTCTTGGATTCCTGGTCCACGATGCAGGGTTACCTCTCCTGACAACAGAGTCTTCCATTCTGTGAGATCAGAGTCTTCGTGGTATAAGCTAGAATCCATTGGCAGCATTCTTGAGATCCGAAAAGTCTAAACCTTGTCTGTGGTATTCCGAGTAGGATCTGGAATGGGATGCCTATGACGAGCTTCAAACTCGCGACTGTAGGGCGTGGTGACAGACGCAAAAAGATAGTAAATCCTATTCCTACATGATCGAGAACCAACAGCTGATTAACCATGCGAGAAACTATAGAGGACCTTTTTCACTGAGAGAATGGAAAGTAGCCATTGACAACGGTGACGCCCTACATACAGCTTGCCATAGAAAGGAGTATGAAGGATTGGATGAAGGCAGTAGGAAAGCAGAGATTCAAGAGGAATAAAGCATCTCCATACAATTATCTGAAATTCCCACCAATGATTTACATAAGTACCTCTATCTTTATTTTACGTTCTCTTTATCTTTGAATTATTAAAACTCTATAACCATTTGAATCCGCCTGACTGAGATTTACAAGGTGACCATAGCTTGCTTCAAGCCGACAATCTCCGTGGGATCGACCCTTACTCACGTAAGGTTTATTACTTGGGCGACCCAGTGCACTTGCTGGTTAGTTGTGCGAAGTTGTGAATAAGAGTGATATTATAATTGTGCATACCAAGTTATTGGTGGCATTAAGATCACAATTTTGTGCACCAGTCTTCATCTTCTTTAGAAGATGAATAGTCATCAGAGCTCATGAATGGTAAAAAGAGGTTGAATGGAATCTCTATGGTCTATAGGTGAGCCTCATATTCCTTAGGTTCCTCAATTGGGAATTCCTTTTTGTCCAGAGGACGTCCCAAGAGGTCTTCCTCACTGGGATTCATGTCCTTCTCCTCCTCTGTGCATTTGGCCACACCAAGCAAGGTTATGGCATTGCACTCTATTTTTGGATTCTCTTCTTTTACTCAGCTGGCCCACTTGTGCCCCTAAATTTCAAATGGAGGACCTTGTTTCATTCATGAAACTTAGAGTGGCCCTAGATAGATCAGAGACTATGTTTGCTAAGCTAGAAGGACTCTGCTCAGAATTCTATGTCTGTTGTTGAGAGGATGATAGAAAAGGCTTGCTATTACTAAACCTATTTCTTCCACCATTATTAAAGCCTTGTTGAGGCTTTTGTTGATCCTTCCATGAGAAATTTGGATGATTTCTCCATGAGGGATTATAGGTGTTTCCATAGGCTTCAACCATGTAATTTACCTCTGCCATTGCAGGGTTCTCAGGATCATAAGCTTCTTCTTCAGATGATGCTTCTTTAGTACTGTTGGATGCATTTTGCAAACCATTCAGACTCTGAGAAATCATATTAACTTGTTGAGTCAACATTTTGTTCTGAGCCAATATGGCATTCAGAGCATCAATTTCAAGAACTCCCTTCCTCTGAGGCATCCCATTATTCATAGGATTCCTTTCAGAAGTGTACATGAACTAGTTATTTGTAACCATGTCAATGAGTTCCTGAGCTTCTGCATGCGTTTTCTTCAGGTTAATAGATCCACCTGCAGAATGGTCCAATGACATCTTAGACAATTCAGACAAACCATCATATAATATATCCAGGATGGTCCATTCTGAAAGCATGTCAGAAGGACACTTTTTGGTCAGTTGCTTGTATCTCTCCCAAGCTTCATAGAGGGATTCACCTTCTTTTTGTCTGAAGGTTTGAATATCCACTCTAAGCTTACTCAGCTTTTAAGGAGGAAAGAACTTGGCTAAGAAAGTCGTGACCAGCTTATCCCAATAGTTCAGGTTATCTTTAGGTTGAGAGTTCAACCATACTCTAGCTCTGTCTCTTACAGCAAAAGGGAAAATCATAAAACTGTAGACCTCGGGATCAACCCTATTGGTCTTAACAGTATCACATATCTGCAAGAATTCAGTTAAGAACTGAAAAGGATCTTCTGATGGAAGTCCATAAAACATGCAATTCTGTTGCATCAGAGAAACTAGTTGAGGCTTTAGCTCAAAATTGTTTGCTCTTATGGTAGGGATTGAGATGCTTCTTCCATGTAAGTTGGAATTTGGTGCAGTAAAGTCACCAAGCATCTTCCTTGCATTATTGTTAGGTTCGGCCATGTCTCTTTCTTTTTCAAGATTCTCTATAAGGTTTTCTTTGGATTGTTGTGCTTTAGCTTCTCTTAGCTTCTTCTTCAGAGTCCTTTCTGGTTCAGGATCTGCTTCAACAAGAATGTCTTTGTCCTTGCTCCTGCTCATATGAAAAAAGAAGAGAACAAAAAAGAAGAGGAATCCTCTATGTCACAGTATAGAGATTCCTTTATGTGAGTAGAAGAAGAAAAGAATAGAAGAAGAAAAATTCAAACATAGAGAGAGAAGATAAGAGGGTTTGAATTATGAGTAGAAGAGAAGTGTTAGTAGATAAAGAAATAAATAGAAGGATATGAGAGAAAGAGAATTTCGAAAATTGTTTTTAAAAAATGGTTAGTGATTTTAGAAAATTAAGTGAAGAAATAAAATTAAAATTAAAATTTAAAACAATTAGTTAATTAAAATAATTTTGAAAAAGAGGAAGGTGATTTTCGAAAATTAGAGAGAGAAAAGTAGTTAAGTAGTTTTGAAAAAGATAAGAAACAAACAAAAAGTCAATTAGTTAGTTGAAAAAGATTTGAAAATCAATTTTAAAAAGATAATAAGTTAGAAAAGATTTTGAAATTAAAGTTTGAAAAAGATATGATTTGAAAAAGATATGATTAAAAAGATATGATTGGCAAGATATTTTGAAAAAGATTTGAAAAGGAAATTAAAAAGATTTGATTTTTAAAATTAAATTTGATTACTTGACTAACAAGAAACTAAAAGATATGATTTTAAATTTAAAGATAGAACCTTTCTTAATAGGCAAGTAACAAACTTGAAATTTTTGAATCAAATCCTTAAATGTTAGTAATAATTTCGGAAACAAGAGATAAAATTAAGAAAAAGATTTTTGAAAATTAATTTTAAAGAGTTTTCGAACATAAAAAGGAAAAAGAAAAGATTTGATTTTGAAAAAGATTTTGAAAAGATAAATTTTTAAAATTGAAATCTTGACTTGACTAACAAGAAACAACTAATTTTAAAATTTTTTGCCTAAGTCAACCCAAAGATTTCGAAATTTATGAGTAAAGTAAGGAAAATATATTTTTTTGATTTTTTGATTTTTTAATGAGGAGAGAGAAAAACTACAAAATGACTCAACACAAAAATTTTGGATTAAAACAAACGATGCATGCAAGAACACTATGAATGACAAGATGAACACCAAGAACACTTTGAAGATCAAGATAAACATCAAGACTTATTTTTTAAAAAGTTTCAAGAAAAGAGAAACATACAAGACACCAAACTTAGAGATTTTTAATGCTTAGACTCTAAGAATTAAAGAATGCATATGAAAAACAAGAAAAGACACAAAACAATAAAATATGAAGATCAAACAAGAAGACTTATCAAGAACAACTTGAAGATCATGAAGAATGCAATGCATGAATTTTTCGAAAAATGCACCAATTTTAAAAACATGCAATTGACACACAAACTAACAAAATTGACTCAAGACTCAAACAAGAAACACAAAATATTTTTTTGATATTTTTTATTTTATATTTTTTTGAATTTTTCGAAAATTATTTTTAGAAAAAAACAAAAAAGAAGAAAAATTTTATTTTTATAATTCACACCTTTGCAACTCCGCACAACTAAGCAGCAAGTGCACTGGGTCGTCCAAGTAATAATTCCTTACACGAGTAAGGGTCGATCCCACGGAGATTGCCGACTTGAAGCAAGCTATGGTTATCCTGTAACTCTTAGTCAGGAGATTAGTGATAAAAATGATTTTGTTTATAAAAAGTAAAAGAGCATGAAATGAATGATACTTGTTATTTAGTAATGGAGAACAGGTTGGGGTTTCAGAGATGTTCTATCTTCTGAATCTCTACTTTCCTATTGTCTTCTTCTCCAAACACGCATGGCTTCCATCCATGGCAAGCTGTATGTTGGTGGATCACCGTTGTTAATGGCTACCATCCGTCCTCTCAGTGAAAATGGTCCAGGTACGGTTTCTGTACGGCTAATCAACTGTCGGATCTCTCGTTTCAGATGAAAAATACCAAGCACGGCTACCGCATGGCTAATCATCTGTCGGTTCTCACTTGTGTCGGAATAGGATCTCTCTATCCTTTTTCACACTGTCACTGCGCCCAACATTCATGAATTTGAAGCTCGTCACAGTCATCCCGTCCTAGATCCTACTCGGAATATCACATACAAGGTTTAGACTTTCCGGATATCAGAAATGCTGCCAATTGGTTCTAGCCTCTACCACGAAGGTTTTGATCTCACGAGTTTGAATGCTCTGTTGTCAGGAGATGCAAGTCAAGCTCATGGACTAGAAACTCATGAGATACGCACTCAAGCTGTCACCCAATGACTACGTTGAGCTCAGATAGAACGGAAGTGGTTGTCAAGCACGCGTTCATAAATTTGAGAATGATGATGAGTGTCACGGATCATCACATTCTTCATATTGAAGTACGAGTGAATATCTAAGAACAGAAGCAAGCGTGATTGAATAGAAAATAATAGTAATTGCATTAATCCATTAAAACACAGCAGAGCTCCTTACCCCCTCTTATTGGGTTTAGAGACTCATGCCGTAGAAGATACAATATGAGATGTAAAATGTCATAAGTTTCAAAATGAATCTCTAAAAGTAGTTTTTATACTAAACTAGTAACCTAGGCTTACAGAAAATGAGTAACTAAGTGCAGATAGTGCAGAAATCCACTTCTGGGGCCCACTTGGTGAGTGTTTGGGCTGAGCTTTGAAGTTTTCATGTGCATAGGCCATTCTTAGAGTTAAACGCCAGCTTGGGTGCCAGTTTGGGCATTTAACTCCAGCTTTGGTGTCAGTTCCGGTGTTTTACGCCAGAAAAGAGTCTCTGGCTGGCATTTAAACACCAATTTGGGCCATCAAATCTCGGGCAAAGTATGGACTATTATCCGCCCAAGATGTTAGCTTTCCAGCCCAATTGAGAGCATGCCAAATGGATTTTTGTAGCTCCAGAAAAACACGTTTGCGTGCAGGGAGGTCAGAATCCAACAGCATCTGTAGTCCTTTCACAGCCTCTGGATTAGATATTTGCTCAGGTCCCTCAATCTCAGCCAGAAAATACCTGAAGTTATAGAAAAACACACAAACTCATAGTAAAGTCTAGAATTGTGATTTTTGAATAAAATTAATAAAAATATTATAAAAAATGAACTAAACATGCTAAAAATAAATGAAAACACTACCAAAAAGCGTATAAAATATCCGCTAATCAGGGGCCATTGAAGCTTATAGGTGAGATTGCCACCCACTCAATATGTTCTTGGTACAAAATTGCTTCCTCACCAACTTCCTCTTCCCCATCACTCAAATCAAAACAAGCAGGTTGTGAGAAGTCTACCTCTGTGTCTCTCTCAAACTCAATTGGAAGAGGCTCATTCGGTTCATTAAGGGGATTGACCAATGATGAGTCCATATTTGATGAGATATTTTGACTTGATTTGGATGGATTTCATCACATAAACACACATTTAAGCACCAAAATAGCATACTTTTGTGTTAGATCCCTAAATTGTGCCTAAATGTGAAAACATTCAATTTTGCTTGAAATGAGCAATTTAATTCCACTTTTATTCCATTCGATGTCGTGATATGTTTGTTGAATGATTTCAGGCCTTAGAGGCAAGGATGGATGGCCAAAAGTGGAAGAAATCATGTACAAGGGAGAACACATGAAGAAAACAAGGAAAAGAACACACAGCGACGTTTGTGTGCGCACAAGTACCTATGCGTACGCACAGGAGGATTTTCAGCCAAGTGTGCAGACGCACAGACCTGCACGTGATTTTATTAATGAAACATGTGCTTCGCAATTTCTGAGGCCTCTTGGCCCATTTTTGGAAGGCTTGAAGGCTGAATTGGAGTGCTATATCAAGGGGAATTCAACACTTAACAAGAGAGCTCACTTGTAGGGTAAAAAACATATAGTAGGAGTAGGAGTAGTGTAGATTAAGAAATTCTCTCTTAGGGTTCTTAATTAGGGTTTTCTAAGGTTTAATATCTCAAGTCTTGCTTTTGGAATTTGAAATTTACATTGTAAGTATTTCTTTAATTGTCTCCTTTTATTATATTACTTTGCCTACACTTTCTTATATTTTAGCTTCCTTTGTTAATTTACACAGTCTTGCAATTTTGGAATTCTAGTTGTTGAATTTGACGATTGATGCTTATTTTATGTTTGTTTGAGTTGCTTTTATGGATTTTGATCATTTGTGGTTCATAGTTTTCATCATTTTCCCAATTTTGCTATGTTTTATGTTTATGTCCACTATGTGTTCGATAAAATGCCAATCTTAGTTATGGGGTAGATTTCCACCCTTTGGCTTGGGGAAAATGTTTATGGATTACTAGAGCCATAATGTCAAACATTTAGTGATAATTCTTCGGTTGTTAAGGGTTGACTTAGTGAGATTAATCCATCATAATTATCATAGTTGTGGTTATGGCAAGGAAGGGATTCTATAACTCATCCCAAGTCAAGGTTTCATTTATGTTTTAAACCATATTACAATTAATTTATAGCATTACTTATTTATATTACATACATAGTTCTTTTGTTCTTTTATTAGTTTATTAATTGCGATTTTGTCTTGTTCTTTTATCTCTTTACTTGTTTATTTCAATCATTGAGAACCCCTTTGCTTCCTCACAGCCAAAATTTGCACGCTCATTGTTGCTAGTTCCTAGGGAACACGACCCGGGAGTCTAAATACTCTCGGTTAAATTTGGTTTGAATTGTGACATTATCTTGAATTGAATTTATGATTGGGAGGATTCATTGCCGGTTTGGACTATACTCACAATGGAATTATTTTATCTAGTTTTTCAAATTGGCATAAATTCTCTCTTATCATGAGTGCTATATTTTTTGTTGTTGTAAATATGTCCATAGTGTGAATAGATACTTTTTGGGTTGTTTGCTTGTTTTTACTATTAGTTAGGATTTTCGGTTCTTTTGTTAATTGATGTCTTTAGCTTTTATTTTGAATTTTCTCTATGAGTTATCACCCTCTTGGTTTGGAGTTTGATTGTGATCATTTTGTAGAGATTGATAACCTCAATTTTGGATTGCATCATGGGTTTGGAGCACCAATTTTGGGAGGAGCAACCTCCTCCATATGATAATGAACCGTACCCTCCCCAATATGCATACCCAAACCAAGGAAATGGTGGATTCCACTATGACTATACACCTCCACCACCATATACCTATGACCCCTACCCTCAACACAACCCTCAATCACCTTATTTTCAAACACCACACCAATACCAACATCCACCTTCTTACATACCACCTCTAAACACTTGCCAACATGGACCACCTCCTACAGATACAACCTTCTTCCCGACCAATGAACCCCAATTTCCACCCCATGGTGAAACTTTTCCACTCTTGCCCCAAGAACCACAAGACCTTCAAGCCTTTCTCCAAGAGCAAGAAGGATTCCGCAGGATACAAGGGCAATTTGTGGCAACCATAGCCAAAGCGGTGAACCGCTTAGTCCTCTTACGCTCATCTGATAAAGACACTTCTCTTGAAGAATGTGAAGGATCAACTAAAGAATGAGGTGTAGAGGAGAGCATGGAGCTACAAGGGAAGGAAAGAAGAGTTAGATCATGACATGCAACAGGAGGGATAGAGGGAAGTATGCGAACCGGAGGAGAGAAAGGGAGAATTAAGGGAGATTGATCAAGATGAGGATTCCATCGTTAATGATTTTTTGTCCTCTTTGGTCAATCCCCTCAATGAGCCTGATGAACCTCTTCCCCTTGAGTTGGAGAGAGACATGGAGGTAGACTTCTCACAACCTCCTTGTTATGATTTGAGTGATGGGAAAGAGGAAGTTGGTGATGAAGCAATTCCGTTCCAAGAACATATTGAGTGGGTGGAAATTTCACCTTTGAGCTTCATTGGCCCCCATCAATATGCTATGTTGGAGACGGATTACCAACTTAAGGTCCTTCTTGGGTTGGTAAATGGAGGAGAAAGGTGTATTGGTTGTCAAAAAAGTCCAAGGTTCTTCAAGAAAATCAATTTAATACTTAGGGTTCAAGTGGTGTGTAGAGCACAACTGGGTGATTTCCGGAGAATGTTGGGGTACTTCAACGGTAGAATTAGAGCTTGTCTATCCGGTTTGGAGCATAGAAAACAACATGAAGGAGAACGGGAAATGAGAATATGGGATCTCGGAGGAGAGTCAAAGACCAAGTATGGATGGAGGTTCAAGGAGGAGTGGAAACACAAGCCACCCTAGCTAGAGTCTCCTCAATAAGTCCAACTTAAGGACTATAAACCAAAGTGCTAGGTGGGAAACACCCCACCATGGTAACATCTTTCTTACCCATTCTCTTTGCTTGTAGTCCTAGTTTCTTGCATGTTTTCTTGTCTTAGTTGGTTTAGGATTAGTTAATTTTGCAGATAGTAGGTTAATTTTAATATGGATCATGATTTTGTGATGTTTTGAATGTTTTGGGGTTGAAATGTTGATTGAGCTAAGGCATAACACCTTTGAAATAAAAGAAAATTTTTTTGCAAAACAGAGCATCTGTGCGTACGCACGCTGCTGTGCGTGCGCACACAACTGTGAGTTATGTGACCTGTGCGTGCGCTCGCACACTCTTTGTAGTACCCTCTGGTGGGAGCGCTGGCTTAGCCTGTGCACACGCACACATGATCCTAAAAAAAGTAACATGTGCGTACGCACATATCTGTTTGTACACACACCTCTTACCCCACCTTCTGTCCAGAGCATTCGCACGACTTGTGCGAGCGCATACCTCCCATTTTTTCCTGGTGTGCGTACGCACAAGTGCTATTTTTGGCAAAATTTTTATTACATTTTTCTTTGAGCCCTAACACACTTCCATCCCCTCCACCCCTCCCCTACCTTGCTTTTTTCATGTTTTTCTAGTTTCTTTGCATTTCATTTTTTATATTAGTAATTGAATAAATTGCAAGTGTTTGATGATTGATTGGGTTGTTTCTTGATTGAATTACACTAATGCACTTTTACTATGCTTTAAGTTATGAGTGCCTAGTGGGTTTGAATGCCCATGCTTTGATTGTACCACTAGGACAAATTATGTAAGTGCACTGAATTAGTGAATTGAGTTGAAATTACTTGTTTATCATGATTTTTCATATTAAATTCATCACATGACCAATACTTGTTCCTTGTTAATGCTTTGCATTTGTTTGAGTGACTCAACTTGATCCTTATCAAGTATGCCACTTTTTGTAACAAGTATCTTACCATGTGACCCTTTCTTTATGTTTCATGATGAATAAGGAGTTTTTGGTTTATTATTAAATTGGTTATTATTAATTGTGCTATCTTCTATCAATTTTGCACTTTCACATGCACAACTTCAATATCCAATAATTCCTAAACTCAATTCACTCTTGTGGTAATTGCCTAAGTATGCTTGTCCTTAATTGATGTTCATCTATTGCTTGTAACTTAGGCCATTTAATTGAGGAACTCATGTTTACCTCTTTGATCGTGTGGATGGCATTTTAACTGGCCATTGTGTGTGTGTTCCAACCGCGCGTATAATTGGAATGCACACATGGCTCATTTTTTTTTATCATACCACACCACTATGAAAGCTTCCTCAATTAGATGCTTATTTACTTAGCCCTTTACCCTTTTGTGCTACTTGCCCTATGATTCCTAATTATACCTTATTCACTCTTTTTCAGGATGAGACATAACGACAAGGAGCCGGGAGAGAAGGAGGACACCAAGGATGGAGATGCCAAGCCCGCATTGGACTTGGGGATTTTGCCACAACCTGAGTCCCCGCATCCACCAGCTGAAGGTGGAGGACCCTAGAGCCATTCTCCCCGGATTCTGTCTGTGCACGGAGGACCGTGTAAAGCTTAAATGTGGGGGAGGATTCTATATATATATATATTGCATTTTCATGGTATATATAGTATAGATATTGGTTGTGATTGGATGTTGTGAATAGCACGTGCCTAGTTCAATTTTGTCCTAATTGTTCATGTTAATTTTTTCTTGTTGAAAATTAGGAATAGAACTAGGAAAGATTTTGAAGTTGCATCCATCACATCGTACATACATACATATATAAGAAAAAACTTTGGTGAAAAAAATTTTCAAGAATTTTGTTTCAAGGGCATTCTATTGAATTGATTTGGAAAATTGTTTTTAAAACTTGCTTGAATGATTTTTATGGAACATAGAAAAGAGATAGAACAAAGCAACCTTGTGAGTTGTTGAGCCTGAATTTTGTTTATTGTGAGCTATGCTCCTTCTATGATTGTAATCTTGGTTTTGCTTGACTCTTTATTTCCGATGTTTGATGTTTTGAATGAATTTAGCATGATTGAGGCCATTGTGAATTAAACTCACTCACCCATATGGACCTACCCTTGCATCTACCTTTGTTAATCCCTTTTGAGCTTTTTAATCCCCTTTGTTCTAGTTGTTAGCACATCACAACCTTAAGCGAAAAAACTATGAATAATCTTGAATTCCTTCTTTGATTACCTTAGGTTGAGAAGTGTATGTCATTTAAGTAGGGGGAAATTTTGGGAAGACTTGGTAGAAGAAACATTTTGTTTTGGGTAATTATTGAAAATTTGGGAAAAATGGGTGCACATTCATATTACAATTTGCTTTAACCATATACATTTGTCATAGAAAAAAAGAGAAGTAGAAAAAAATGAAATGAAAAAAATAAAATAATAATAATAATATAATAATAAGATGGGACAAAAGTTATCCCAAAGAAAAAGAAAAAAATGAATAAAAAATGCATATGTGTTTTGAATAGAAACTAAGGCATGAATGTGGGCGAAAAGAAGTAATAGGGGGTTAGAATTCATTTTTGTGATTTGGTTGATATAGGTTGAGTGAGGTACTTGGGCTAATCAAAGATCCAATTCTTTAGTCCACTTAGCCATATCTATCCCACCTTAACCCTATCCCCATTACAACCCTAATAAGTCCTCATGATAATTGCATTCATTCAACATATGTTTGTTGATTGTTAGATGAAAAGCAAATCCTTGAAAGCATGATTAGGAGGAGACTTGAGTGATTAAACCTTAAACACCAAGTGTTGAGAGTGTATACACACCTAGTGAGGGTTCAATCACTCAACTCTATGTTTCCATACTTCTTATCATGTATTCTTGCAAGTTGCTTCATTTTGAAAAGTAAATCAATTCTTTAGATTTTGAGTGCATTGGATTATTTCCTTGCTTAGCCCTATGTGTCTATATACTTGCTTGGGAATTTGATTGTTTATTTTCACCAATTCAATAGGATACTATAGTATATATAGTTATTTAGAATATATACATACTTGCATGCATATAGATAGTTGCATTCAATAAGTTATTTCCCTTTGATCATTCTCCTTGTTTGGTTTAGCATGAGAACATGCTATTATTTAAGTGTGGAAGAATTGATGAGTCCATATTTGATGAGATATTTTGACTTGATTTGGATGGATTTCATCACATAAACTCACATTTAAGCACCAAAATAGCATACTTTTGTGTTAGATCCCTAAAATTTGCCTAAACGTGAAAACATGCAATTTCGTGCTTGAAATGAGCAATTTAATTCTAATTTTATTCCATTCGATGCCGTGATATGTTTGTTGAGTGATTTCAGGCCTTAGAGGCAAGAATGGATGGCCAAAAGTTGAAGAAAGCATGTAAAAGGGAGAACACATGAAGAAAACAAGGAAAAACACACACAGCGACGTGTGCATGCGCACAAGTACCTGTGCGTACGCACAGGAAGATTTTCAGCCAAGTGTATGGACGCACACATCTGTGCATCCGCACAGGTCCCTGCACGTGATTTTATTAATGAAACATGTGCTTTGGATTTCTGAGGCCTCTTGGCCCATTATGGAAGGCTTGAAGGCTGAATTAGAGTACTATGTCAAGGGGAATTTAACACTTAACAAGAGAGATCACTTGTAGGGTAAAAAACACATAGTAGGAGTAGGAGTAGTGTAGATTAGGAAATTCTCACTTAGGGTTCTTAATTAGGGTTTTGTAAGGTTTTATACTTCAAGTCTTACTTTTGAATTTTGCAATTTACATTGTAAGTATTTCTTTAATTGTCTCTTTTTATTATATTACTTTGCCTACACTTTCCTATGTTTTAGCTTCCTTTGTTAATTTACATAGTCTTGCAATTTTGGAATTATAGTTGTTGAATTTGATGATTGATGCTTATTTTATGTTTGTTTAAGTTGCTTTTATGAATTTTGATCATTTGTAGTTCATAGTTTTCATCATTTTCCCAATTTTGCTATGTTTTATGTTTATGCCCACTATGTGTTCGATAGAATTCCAATCTTATTTATGTGGTAGATTTCCACACCTTGACTTGGGAAAATGAGTTTATGGATTACTAGAGCCATAATGTCCAACATTTAGGGATAATTCTTGGGTTGTTAATTGTTATTGTTTCTACTAACACTAGCTTTTTGCCAATTAATTTGGTAAGTTAACTAGGATTTGTGGATTAATAACAATTATGCTCACTTGACTTATTCTTCGATGTTAAGGGTTGACTTAGTGAGATTAATCCATCACAATTATAATAGTTGTGGCTATGGCAAGGAATGAATTCCATAACTCATCCCTAGTCAAGGTTTCATTTATGTTTTAAACCACATTTCAATTACTTTATAGCGTTACTTGTTTATATTACATACATAGTTCTTTTGTTCCTTTATTAGTTTATTAATTGCAATTTTGTCTTGTTCTTTTATCTCTTTATTTGTTTATTTCAATTGTTGAGAACCTCCTTGTTTCCTTACAACCAAAATTTGCGCGCTCATTGTCGCTAGTTCCCAGGGAAGACGACCCGGGAGTCTAAATACTCCCGGTTAAATTTGGTTTGAATTGTGACATTATCTTGAATTGAATTTTTTATTGAGAGGATCCATTGCCGGTTTGGACTATACTCACAACGGAATTATTTTATCTAGTTTTCCGAATTGGCATAAATTCTCTCTCATCAACCAACGAGGACAAAAAATCGTCAATGATGGAATTTTCATCTTGATCAACCTCCCTCAACTCCTCCTTTCTCCCCTCCGGTTCAAATACTTCACTTTCTTCCTCATGTTGCACTTCAAGCTCTGACCCTTCAGCTTTCCCTTGTAGCTCCATGTTCTCCTTTTCACTACATTCTTTAGTTGATCCTTCACATCCTTCAAGAGGAATGCCTTAATCGGTTGAGCATTGGAGGATTAAGCGGTTTACCTCTTCGCCTATGGTAGCCATGAATTGTCCTTGTGTTCTTCAGAATCCTTCTTTCTCTTGGAGAAAGGCTGGAAGGTCTTAATGGTCTTAGGTCAAGGTTAGGAAAACATCACATTGTGGTGAAAAGAAAGTTCATAATTTGGGAAAAAGGTTGTATATGTGGGAGGTGACTCATGTTGGTGAGTGTTTTGAGGTGGTATGTACGGATGTGGTTGTTGGTATTGGTGTGGTGTTTGAAAATATGGTGATTGAGGGTTATGTTGGGGGTATGGGTCATAGGTATATGGTGAAGGAGGTGTGATATCATTGTGAAATCCACCATATCCTTGGTTTGGGTATGCATATTTGTGAGGGTATGGCTCATTGTAGTATAGAAGAGGTTGCTCTTTCCAAAATTTATGCTCCAATCCCATGATGCAATCCAAAATTAAAGTTATCAAACCCTACAAAATGATCACAACCAAACTCCAAACCAAGAGGGTGATAACTTATAGAGAAAATTGAAAATAAAAACTAAAGACATCAATTAACAGAAGGAGCAAAAATCCTAATTACCGACAAAAGCAAACAAACAACCAAAAAGTATCTATTCACACTATACACATATTAACAACAACCAAAATTATGGCACTCATGGCGCTTGCTCCCTGGCAATGGCGCCAAAATTTGATGATGGATTGAAGGTGGGTTAGGAAATTTTCTCAAAATAAGATTGGCGTTGCAGTATAGTTCACAACCCAACTATTGGCCAAGAATCGAATTTAAATTCAGAAGATGTCAAAATCAAAACACGATAATAGAGAATATTTAAACTTTCGGGTCGTTCTCCCTAGGAACTAGTGACAACAAGTGCATACAATTTTGGTTGCTGATCGGGGTAAAACTTGTCTCTCAACAAATTCCCATTCGGCAAGTGTACCGAATTGTCGTCAAGTAAAAACTCACAATAGCCACATACCCATCCACACTCAATTTGGTCCAGCATGAGAAAGCATTTCTAGCTAATCTCTTCATTCCTCTTTCAAGGATCCGAAGAGATCCATGTTTGAATAGCTTCTTTTCCAAGATCACTATCCAATTGGATGAAGATCGAAAGCTTTCAAGTAAAATCAAAAGGAAAGATAGAAGAAGAACAAGAAAATTAGTATTGAAAGATAGAAGAAGAATAAGAAAATTAGTATTGATCCATCAAATTACAACAGAGCTCCCTAACCCAATGAAAGGGGTTTAGTTGTTCATAGCTCTAGAAATCAAAATCAAAGATGGAGAATACATGATAAAACTAGAAGTGCATAGAAAGTAAAAATACAGAGAGTAGTTATCTCTCTTCCTCCCCCAAAAAGCTCCTCTCTATTTCAAAACTACTCCTATATATACTACTCTTCTCAGCTTCTAGTTAGTTCTTCAAGTCTTGGGCCTCTAGATCTTTTAGTTTGAAGTAGTTCCTTTCTTCATTTGGGCTTGGCTTACTTGCAGAGAGAAAGTGTGAAGTGGGCAGAGACTTTAGCTCAAGACGTTAGGGGTGTTTAACATTTAGTGAAAATACAAGTTCGAGAACGTTAGTGACACTTAACATTGTCACTAACGTTGCCATGCACCCCTTTGCCTCACGTTAAAGCCCACGTTAACTGGGTTAACGTGGCTTTTAACGTTGCCTTGTTAGCCTTCGAGAACGTTAGTGATAATGTTGGCTCATTCTTCATTCCTCATCGTTAGCTTCCACGTTAACCAAGTTAACGTGGAGGTTAACGTGGCTCTTGGGGTTTGAGTAGTTGCTCCAACGTTAGTGACAATGTTGAGTGTCACTAACGTTGTCAACAACTCTCCATCTCTTACGTTAGCTCCCACGTTAACCAAGTTAACGTGGGAGTTAACGTGGCTCTTTGCACCTTAGACCAACGTTAGTGACAATGTTGAGTGTCACTAACGTTGGCTTCTCTTCCCCCTTTAACGTTAGAGGCCACGTTAACTAGGTTAACGTGGCCATTTGTGAGCAATTGCCAACGTTAGTGACAATGTTAAGTGTCACTAACGTTGGCTCAACTTCTCATATCCACGTTAGAGTTCATGTTAACTTAGTTAACGTGACTCTTTAACGTGGGCATTGATGGCTTTTGAGAGTGTTTTTGGCAATCATTTTTCTCCTTAACTTTGCAAGTTACCTCCCATTCCACGTTAGTGGTAACGTTAATTAGATTAACTTTGCAAGTTACCTCCCATTCCTTGCTTTCTTTGGTCCTGAAATCAAGCAATAGGGTGCAGTTCTAGTCCAAGTCATGGGTAATGCAATATACAATTTTGTCATTAAAATCATGCAAAATCTTCATGAAATAATGTAAAATACACAATGTATGCTTGAATCAAGGTTTGAGTGAATATCTGCCCAAAACTAACTTATTTCCTAAGAAAGTGCATGAAATTACCTAAAAACAGTAAATAAAAGGTAAGTGAAACTGGCCAAAATGCCCTGGCATCACAACACCAAACTTAAAGCTTGCTTGTCCCTAAGCAAGTACTGGAACAAGAGAATGATGAATGGAATCTCCAGAGAAATGAGTCATTCTTGTGGAAGTCATATTACTGATTTTATGGTGGTTTCATGCATAGCAGCTTAGGTTCATTCCACTACTGGCTTTCAGACCTTTATCATCTCCTAAATTACTCACTTTGTTATGTCCCATGAGACCTGTATTTATTGATCCTTTTATTGTTATTTCAAGGGCTATTTGTGTTATTTAGGCTAAGTGTTTTGTAAGGGGGCAACTCTTTAGGATAAGCTTTCAGCCAACACTCCCGAACCAGTTGGTTCAAGGTGCTAGGTGTTGAAGCACCCCTAAAGACTTACTTACTCAAGTCTCTCCCCTATACATACACACCACAGGCATATAGTTTATTTATTTTCTTTCCTTGAGACCTTGGTGTCAAGCACCTCTTTGGGTTACTAAATGCTTTGTGGTGAGGGTTACTCTTGATAGTGGATTTTCAGCTGATAATCCCGGGTTAGTTAACCCAAGTTACCAAGTGATGAAGCACCCCATAGAGCTTATTCATCCAAGTAGATCCCTCACACAGGAGCACTACAGACACATGTCCTAGGGTAAACCATTGGTGCCTAGCTTTATTGCTTACTCTTTTTCTTTTGTTTTTTTCACTTCCCTTGTTCTTTCCCTTTTCTCTTATTAGGATCTTGTTGTTATCTTAATCTCATGGGTATATCAAAAGTAAAATATTCAGGATAGATAGTTGTCATCCTAACCATGTGGTTGAAACAACTTAGCTAACTTATGACTACCCCCAAAGATTCATGAATGCACTTCCACATTATGAACTCATTTCTGGTCTTTTGTAAACATAGACATTCTCTTTTCATTTGATTTAAAAGACAAGCATACAATAAAGTAAAGATATGAATGCAGTAACATAAAGGCTAGCAGGCACTGACTTCTTAATTTGAAAACTTAGAATGCATAATTGAAAGTTGTTTAGCTACTATGGAGGCATGTTCTATTTCATACAAGATCCTCCTTATTTATGATATAAACAAAGAACTAAGAAATATTGATAATATAAACTAAAAAAAATAAGAAAGGTGCTCCACCACCTTTTACTCATGTGGTTGCTCATGCTCCCCTCCATGCTTGTCCTCTTGGTGCTTTTCTTGAGTGCTTGTGCTCCCACTCCCTTTGCCTTTTCCAAGTAGTTTCTTCTAGAACCCAGCATCTTCCATCTTTTTCTTCATAGTTTTCTTCTGCTGTTTCACCTTCCCTTCTTCTCGTTCAACAAACTCTTTTTGGACTTCCTCATAGGTGGGAATGGCATAATGTAGGTGGTGCATATTATCAGACATGTAACTCAATCTGGCTTGAGTGTTTACACTGAACTCCTCTCTATGCAGCTGCCTTCCTTCATTCAGCATGCTAAACTCATTAAATGATTTCATCTGAGCTAATTGCCGCTGGTTGAGCTCTTAAAGGCGTTTATCTTGATGCTCTTGCCTCTTTGTTACTCGGTGTAAGGCTTGAGTGAGTT
>NC_029772.3:85368511-85374871 GCF_000817695.3 Arachis duranensis
TTGTTGCTTCATCCATTTGGACTGCATGGCAAGTATTTGCTCTTGTCCCTCCATATGTTTCATCTCCAAATCCTCAATGGCATGTAAGATATGACTCATATTGAGGTTGGCTGGGTTGTGTTGCTCTTCTTGTTGATACTCTTCCTGATGATATTCCTCTTGATGAACTTCTTCCTGGGCTCTGTGCCTTCCTATATGTGGCCTTCTTAGTTGTTGAGCAAGTGAGGTATGGACCATGTGCTCAAGTGTGACCGGCTTCCCTGGGTTCACCCAGTCTGGACTGCTGTCCTCAAATACTACCTTAGCCTTATTGCACAAGCGGAGAATTGTGCTGGGGTACCAAAGCCTGGCACCTGAATCAACTTTCTCAGCCGACTCTTGAATCCCTTTGGCAATAACCTCATGCACATTGATTTCACCACCTAGTACTAAGCATTGCACCATAGTGGCTTGGTTGATGTTAACTTCTGAATTATTAGCAGCCGGTAGGATGGACCTTCTTACAAGCTCAAACCACCCCTTGGCCTCAGGATGAAGGTCTCCCCTTTTTATAAATTTTGGTCTTCCATCAGAGTACCTCTCCCAGTCAACTGCTATGACACAGATATCTGATGCTATCTCTGAGATTTCATCCTTATCGGGGCTTCTACTTATCCTTGACTGATAACTCTCCTCGTCAAAATGAGGGAATTTCAATTGAAGAGCTCTTATTATGGCATTTGGGCTGAAGTTTACTTCTCTTCCTCTCACATAGCTTTTGTAGGTGGAGGCTTTGGTCTTCTCCTCTCTAACTACATTTGCATAAAACTCTCTGATGAGGTTGCCATTGATCTTACCTTCTGGACTGGTGAGCAATTGCCATCCTCTCTGTTCGATTTTTCTCAAAATCTGTGGTGATTCATTGGCATTGATTTGAAAGATTAACTCTGGCAATATCTTTCTGGCCCTTATCCTCTCAAATTCTCGTTCATGGAAGGCCGTCTTGAATCTCTTCTCATCAAAAGGGACACTCTCCATGGGTTCCTTTCTCTTTTGCCTCTTCGAGCTTGATGATGCCATGACTTGAATTGTTGTTTTGAGGTGGGTTGAGGCTTCGGATAGAATAAGAGTGGGTTGGTTAAAACATAGTGTGATGAAGGGTTTAGTGTACCAACAGAAGTGTGAAGAGTGGGGATTTGAATGTAATAAGGAGTGAGCATGCACTAAGGTTCACTTATATAGGAAAAATCATGAGTGCATGAAGGGTGTGGATTGCACGAATGTTTCCTTGATGGACGGATGGGGTTGCATAGGAAGGGAAGACAAGGATCATCACTTGATGGGGAATGTTGGTTCGGTCTTCAAGACTCTCCTTCTTTCAATGTTGCATGGCAACATTTCCCATGCCTTCCTTGTTGGGACAAGTGTATGGTTCTCTTCGTGAAGTGGCCGAGCCTCCCCCATTAAATTGTCTCATCAATCCTCATCAATGCTCACTTTCCTTCCCTATAAAGATAAAATAAGACAAGTAAGAACGGATATTAAAATGAAACAAAATTGCTTAACCCTTTACGGCTAGAATAAAATAAAGTAAAAAAAAATACTTGTTTATTCTTGAATTCCAAATAACTAACTAACTGTGCATCTTCATATGCACATTGGTGCCACCATAGGGTGACACCAAACTTAGTTTGGAGCACTGTGATGAAAAGTTGTATTCAAAGCTTTAAGAATAATGCTTTGAACACCAAACTTGTTCTTCACTATATTCTGCATATAAAAATTTCACATGTGTTTGTCAATTTTTGGTTGGAATTCATGAATATTGATTTATTTACTACTTCTGAAAGCATGTAAAACATGGGTTGCCTCCCATGAAGCGCTTCTTTAACGTCACTAGCTTGATGTTACCCCCTTATTATGGTGGTTGGTAATGCTTGAAGTCTTCTCCTCTGGCCGTGGACTTGTATCCGTTGGTTGTATCAATGATCTCTACGTGCTCCAAGGAGAGAACTCTGTTTATGGTGAAGATCTTAGGTAGCTGAGATGGTACAGTGGCCAGATTAGGGGGGATATCTGCAAAGTATGCTGAGATTACTTTATCTCCTGGAGAGAAATCTTCCGTAGGAATCTTCTTGTTCCACCACCCCCTTGGTACCTTCTTCTTTGCTCCTGGTGCTGTTTTCTTACTCCTGGTGGCCTTCTTCTTTGATGAGCTTTTGTTAATGTCCTCACAAACTTCTGGTGGCTTAGGTTCCTCCAACAATTTTTCCTTGACCTATGGCACTTGCTGCTTGCCTTGTCCATCAACCCAGTGAATCTCAGGAAGAGCTGGTTGTGCTTTAGTGTTTGCTTCTTCCTTTAGTATCTCATGATGATCTTTGCTCGGTTCTTTGTCCTCTTCATCTTTTTCTAGTGAGAGTTCAAAAAAATTGAAGCTCAGTTGTTCATCATGGATCCTTAATATTAGCTCCCCTTTCTCCACATCTATGAGTGCTCTAGCAGTAGCTAGAAATGGTCTCCCCAATATGATTGGGTGCAGATGACTCTCTTCCATGTCCAGGATGACAAAGTCTGTTGGGAGAAAGTATTTTCCAACTTTGAGCAACACGTTTTCCACCATTCCTACTGCTTGCTTTTGAGTCTTGTCAGCCAGCCTTATGACTACATCTGTAGGTAGTATCTCATTGATCTGCAGCCTTTTTACCAGGGATAGGGGTATTAAGTTGATGCTTGCTCCCAAATCGCAAAGTGCTCTATCAAAATTTGTTTCTCCTATAGCACAAGGGACATGAAAACTCCCTGGGTCTTTTCTTTTCGCATGCAATTGTGTTTGAATGAGGGTGCTGTAATCCTTGTTCATCACTATAGTCTGGCCTCCCTTGAGTGAGCTCTTCTTAGGAAGTAGTTCCTTCATATACTTGATAAATGCTGGCATTTGCTGAATGACCTTGATGAATGGTATATTCACATTCAAAGATGCAAACGAGTCTAAGAACCTTGAGTACATTCTCTTTCCCACAGCACCCTTTAGCAGTTGAGGAAATGGTGTGTATAGTCTCAGCAGCTCCTGTTGTGAGATTTCTGGTTCTTGTTGGTCTTTCTTCTCCTTCTCTACTAAGGTATTTTCAGGTTGTCCTGACAGTTTGCTTGGCTTGTCTTCAGTCTCCTTGTCATTTGTAGTGACCATATTGCAATCCTCCCATCTTACTTTCTTCGTTTCACCTCTCGGATTCTTCCCTGTGTCACTTGGAAAGCCATCAGTGGGTCTGGGAATCTTCTCAGACAAATATCCCACTTGGAATTCCAGCTTCTTGATTGCTTCCCCCCGATTCTTCATACTGGCTCTCATCTCCTCTTTGAACACCTTATTGTCTTGAATGTCTTTGCATATACTTTCAAGTAAGGTTTCAATCTTAGAGATTCTGTCATCAAATGATGGTATGTTGGGGGTAGAGGTAGATGGATGAGATGTGTTGATATGGGGGTGTTGATATGTACTCTGTGTGAATTGTTGATGAGCTGCATTGTTGTTGGAGTTGTAACATCTCTGATCTTGGCCTTGGTCTTGTTGATTACCCCACCAAAAGTTTGGGTGATTCCTCCATCCAGGGTTGTAGGTCTTAGAGTATGGATCATGGTTGTGTCTAGGTGGATTCCCAATGTAGTTGGCTTGCTCCTGAGTGCCTTCTTCCTCTTCACTTGCTTCCTCTTGAGTTGAAGTGGTGATTGCTGCCACTTGACTTCTCTCCATCTTCTTGGTGAGGTCAGCTAGCTGCTTGGTGATGAGCTTGTTTTGAGCAAGTAGAGCATCTATATTGTTTAGCTCCATTACTCCTCTAGTGTTCTCTCTTTCGGAAGCATAGAAGTAGTCATTCTCAGCTACAGTTTCAATGACATCTATGGCTTCCTCAATGGTCTTCTTCTTGTTCAAAGAACCTTCGGATGAATGGTCTACGGCCTTCTTAGATTCATATGACAGTCCTTCATAGAAGATGTGCAGCTGCACCCATTCATTGAACATATCAGATGGACATCTCCTTGTTAGGTCTTTAAACCTCTCCCATGCATCATATAGAGTCTCACCATCTTGTTGCCTGAAAGTTTGGACCTCAGCTCTCAGCCAATTGACTCGTTGAGGGGGGTAAAATCTTGCCTAGAATTTGTTCATAACATCATCCCAAGTTGTCAAGCTCTCCTTTGGAAAAGACTCCAACCACTTGGTTGCCTTGTCTCTGAGAGAGAATGGGAACAACAACAGTCTATAGGCGTCAGGTTGAACACCATTGGACTTCACTGTGTCACATATTCTCAGGAAGGTGTTTAAGTGTTGGTTGGGGTCTTCTTGGACACCTACTCCGAACGAGCAATTGTTCTGAACAAGGGTGATGAGCTGTGGCTTTAGTTCAAAGTTGTTGGCATGGATGGTTGGTTTTTGGATGCTACTTCCGCAGTTCTCTGGGTTTGGGTTAATGTAAGAGCCCAAGACTCTTCTATCTTCCCCACCAGGATTTGCTCTACCTCCTCCACCATGGTTGTGCACCTCTTCCTCACGATGGTCTTCCATGGTTGTTTCAAAGTATTCTTCAAAGTGTTCCTCTTCTTCTTCAGCACCCACTACACGTTTTTCTTTTGCCTCCCTTCTTAATCTTAAGAAGGTTCTCTCAGGTTCAGAATCAAAGGAAGTTGAAGCTCCGCTTCTTCTCCCTGTCATACAACCAACAGAGTACAAGCAATAAAAGCAATGCATAAAGTATCTTGTTAGAATTACTTGTTAGTGTCAGTGATGCAATATATCAAACAGTTAGTGGGTTAGTGAACTGAATTGTAAATAGCAAAGAAAAACTAAGAAACAAAGGAGGGGAAGAATTAACTAAGACGGAAAGCAAATTAACCAAACAGAAAATTAAATCAAACAAAATACAAATGCTCAATCTAGTGATCCTCTAATGTAATCATTGTCGATGCACAATCAATCCCCGGCAACGGCGGCATAAACTTGATCGGGGTAAAACTTGTCTCTCAACAAATTCCCATTCGGCAAGTGTACTGAATTTGTCGTCAAGTAAAAACTCACAATAGAGTGAGATCAAATCCCACAAGGATTGATTGATCAAGCAACTTTAGTTAGAGGAATGATCTAGTTGAGCGAATCCATGAGTAGAGTTGATAATTGCAGAAATTAAAATGGCAGGAAAGTAAATGACTGAAAGTAAATAGCAGAATTGTAAATGAGAATGGGGGGATTGCTCATAAAAGTAAATTGCAGAAAATAAAGAGAATGGGTAAGATCAGAAATGGGGAGTTCATTGGGCTTAGGAGATGTTGCATTCTCCGGATCAATTTCATTTTCATCTCATCCTCAATCAATGCACTCATTGATCTCCTTGGCAATCTTAAGTGAGTGAATCACAATTTCTTGCAATTCAATCTCTCAAATCTTGATCAATAGCCAATTCCTTGGTCAATTGCTCATGAGAAGAGATGAAGTGTGGTCACTGATTATACCACATGCACTTCCCAAATCAAATGCTTAGAGGGTTATAGCCACATACCCATCCACACTCAATTTGGTCCAGCATGAGAACGCATTTCTAGCTAATCTCTTCATTCCTCTTTCAAGGATCCGAAGAGATCCATGTTTGAATAGCTTATTTTTCAAGATCACTATCCAATTAGATGAAGATCGAAAGCTTTCAAGTAAAATCAAAAGGAAAGATAGAAGAAGAACAAGAAAATTAGTATTGATCCATCAAATTACAATAGAGCTCCCTAACCCAATGAAAGGGGTTTAGTTGTTCATAGCTCTAGAAATCAAAATCAAAGATGGAGAATACATGATAAAACTAGAAGTGCAGAGAAAGTAAAAATACAGAGAGTAGTTCTCTCTCTTCCTCCCGCAAAAAGCTCCTCTCTATTTCAAAACTACTCCTATATATACTACTCTTCTCAGCTTCTAGTTAGTTCTTCAAGTCTTGGGCATCTGGATCTTTTAGTTTGAAGTAGTTCCTTTCTTCATTTGGGCTTGGCTTACTTGCAGAGAGAAAGTGTGAAGTGGGCAGAGACTTTAGCTCAAGACGTTATGGGTGTTTAACATTTAGTGAAAATACAAGTTCGAAAACGTTAGTGACACTTAACATTGTCACTAACGTTGCCATGCACCCCTTTGCCTCACGTTAAAGCCCACGTTAACTGGGTTAACGTTGCCTTGTTAGCCTTCGAGAACGTTAGTGACACTCAACATTGTCACTAACGTTCAAGTGTGCCCCTTCTTGCTTCACGTTAAAGCTCACGTTAACTAGGTTAACGTGGCTTCTAACGTGGCTTTTGCCAACCTTCGAGAACGTTAGTGACACTTAACATTGTCACTAACGTTCAAGT
>NC_029772.3:85374953-85392575 GCF_000817695.3 Arachis duranensis
TGGTTGCTCCAACGTTAGTGACAATGTTGAGTGTCACTAACGTTGGCTTCTCTTCCCCCTTTAGCGTTAGAGGCCACGTTAACTAGGTTAACGTGGCCATTTGTGAGCAATTGCCAACGTTAGTGACAATGTTAAGTGTCACTAACGTTGGCTCAACTTCTCTTCTCCACGTTAGAGTTCACGTTAACTTTGTTAACGTGACTCTTTAACGTGGGCATTGATGGCTTTTGAGAGTGTTTTTGGCAATTACTTTTCTCCTTAACTTTGCAAGTTACCTCCCATTCCTTGCTTCCTTTTGGTCCTGAAATCAAGCAATAAAGTGCATCAAAGTTCTAGTCCAAGTCATGGGTAATGCAATATACAATTTTGTCATTAAAATCATGCAAAAACCTCATGAAATAATGTAAAATGCACAATGTATGCTTGAATCAAGGTCTGAGTGAATATCTGCCCAAAACTAACTTATTTCCTAAGAAAGTGCATGAAATTACCTAAAAACAGTAAATAAAAGGTCAGTGAAACTGGCCAAAATGCCCTGGCATCAGTTGCAAGAACAGAGGGGTTTTCAATGATTGAAAGCAAGCAATAAAGAGATAAAAGAACGAGACATAACTGCAATTAATAAACCAATGAAGGAACAAAAGAACTATGTGTGTAATATAAACAAGTAAGACTCAAAATTGGTGGAAAAGTAGTTTAAAACATAAATGAAACCTTGACTTGGGATGAGTTTGAAATCCCTTCCTTGCCTTAACCCCAACTAAGATAATTATGATGGATTAATCTCACTAAGTGAACCCTTAACATCGAAAGATAGGTCAAGTGAACATAATTGTCATTAATCCACAAATCCTAGCTAACTTACTAATTATCTTAGTAAGAAGATAGTGTTAGTGGAAACAATAACAACTAACAACCCAAGAATTATCACTAAATGTTGGACATTATGGCTACAATAATCCATAAACTCATTTTCCCCAAGCCAAGGGGTGAAAATCTACCCCATAATCAAAATTGGCATTTCATCAAACACATAGTGGGTATAAACATAAAACATGGCAAAATTGGAAAAATGATGAAAGATATGAACCACAAATGATCACAATCAACAAAGATAACTCAATAAACATAAAACAACCATCAAACATCAAATTAACCAACTAGAAATTCAAAATTGCAAAACTATGTCTATATTGACAAAGGAAATTAAAGTAGAAGAAAGTGTAGAACAAGTAATATAATAAAGGGAAAATGAAGAAAATACTTACAATGAGATAGCAAAGTCCAAGAACAAAATTGAACTATAAAATGCTACAAACCCTAATTAAACCTAAGAAATTTTTGAGAGAAAACCTAAACTAAACTACCCTAAAACTACTCCTAAAAGTGTATTCTACCCTACTAAAAACCTAATGCCTTCATATGAGATGTTGCTCCCTTCATAGAGCCTTTGATTTCAGCATCCAAGCCTTTAGAAATGGGCCAAAAGAGCCCCAAAATCGTGAGCCACGTGACTTTTTAATGAGGTCACGTGCTGGTACCTGTGTGTATGCACAGGTGTTTGCGTACGCACACATGCTGAAATTTCTACTTGTGCGTACGCACACATGGCTGTGTGCTTCTCTTTTATTTTCTTCATATTTTCTCCCAATTGCATGCTTTTCCTCCACTCTCATCAAGTCATTCCAACCTATTACACCTGAAATCACTCATCAAAACCATCAAGGCATTGAATAGAATGAAAGTGGAATAAAATTGACCAAATTAAGCACAAAATAGCATGATTTCCCAATTAAGCTCAATTTAGAGAGAAAACACAAAAGTATGCTATATTGGTGAATAAATATGGGTTTAATCCACTCTGATCAAACCAAAATATATCGTCAAATATGGACTTATTAGACCACAACACAACTCCAAAAAGGGGAGTGATGGAACGTGAAGGAGTAAATGCAATCCTAGCTCAAGACAAGTAGATGCACCAATAAATTCAGCAACAAATAGAGATGATAGCCAAGAGAATTGATGGATTGCAACTTGCTGCAGTGAGCACAAAAGGCCAATCTCAAGTCTCACATGGATGGAATCAATCTGAAGAATGCTTTGAGGCATTCAACTATGAGCAACAAAGGCCTGAGCAGGTGCAATACATGAACAACACCCCAAGTTCGTTCCAACATGACTTTCATGGTGATGCATACAATCCATCTTGGAGGAATCACTCCAACTTGAGGTAGGGTGAGATATAGAATCAAGGACAAAGGAACTTCAATTCTAATAGCTTCTGCAACACAAACAAGCACAACCAACACCATACTAACAATAACCAATACACAAAACCATAAAACACATACCTCCAACCCTATAACACTTAACAATTTCCCCAGAACAACTTCTCGACAACACCATTTAACCCACAAAATACCTCTCCCAATGTCTCAAATTACTTTCATCAGCAACCATCACATCCCATGCATTCACAGCCACATCCAGACACTCAAAGGATCTCTAACTTAGAGATATTGATGGAGAAACTCATCAAAACTCAAGAGATGGCAAGAAAGATCGGGAAACAGCAAGAAAAGATCAAGCCATGACTAGTAAAAACCAAGAGGCATCAATAAAAAATCATGAAAGGCACATAGGACAAATGGTAAACAAATTACAGAGATGGGTGAAAAGTGAGCAAATGCTATCCCTGGTGACATAGAAGACAACCCAAGGGACAAAGGAAAAGCTTCAAGATGGGAAGAGTGCAAAGCAATGACATTGAGAAGTGGGAAGATTATGGAAAAAGAAGCCACCATTTAGGAAGATTACGACAGAGAAGTTTCAAAAGAAAAGATAGAGAGGAGTGAGGAGGATCACAAGATTGAAGACTCACAAATCTCGAAGAAAGACAAGAACATCCTTGGACCAGAACCACAAGAGAAGAAGGAATAGGTGAAGCCATATGTCCCAAAGCTTCCATATCCTCAAAGGTTTGAGGAAGAAAATAAGGAGAAGCACTACTCCAAATTCTTGGAGATATTCAAGACACTCCACATCAATATTCCATTCATAGAAGCACTTGAACATATTCCATTATATGCCAACTTTATGAAGGAAGTGTTGACAAAGAAAAGATCCTTTAAAGAAGGACAAATTATTGAGATGACAATGGAGTATAGTGCTATGATCCAAAGAGAATTACCAGTGAAGAAAAATGATCTTGGAAGTTTTCATATCCCTTGCACCAAAGAGAACATAACAATTGAGAAATCATTCCGTGACACTAGTGCAAGCATAAACTTGATGCCTCTATCTCTCATGAAGAAACTCCAAATTCTTGAACTAAAATTCACTCGGATAGCTCTCAAAATGGCTGACAAAACCATTAAACAAGAATTTGGAGTTATGGAGAATGTGATGGTAAGAGTAGGAAAAATTTTTCTCCCAGCTGACTTTGTCATCTTAGACATGGAGAAGATTTCTCTATATTAAAACTTACATGGAGCAAAGTTTGGTGTTGCACACCAAAGTATCTCAAGGGTGAATGTGTAATTATAAGTTTTGTGTTCCACCACAAATTTCATTAAGAACACATTGCAACCTCAGCATGATTAGTCACTAACTCCAAACAATTAGAGAAACTACTTAACAATTGTTTACTTTCTAATTCATAGTTTGTTTTCTTAATAAAATCACTTGATGTTTTCATGCATGTATTCAGTTGCTGCATGTAGAAATAGGCAAGGAACTAAGTTTGATGTTCACACACCAACTTAAGTTCGGAAAATCACAAGCATACATACATGCTAACCATCTCTCAAGTGCTTAGGGAGCAAGCAACTTTCAATATCTTTGCAAGAAGTCATTCAATCTCTTGGAAGAAATATGCACCATCATCCAAAAAGATAAAGAAGGATACAAAAGCTAAAGATGGTGAAGACAAGGAGGAAACAAATGGACACCAAGAGGTTGTATTGCTTCTTAACTGTCTTTGGTTTAAATGTGTTAATTGAAAGTGCAATTGCACCCTTGTTGATCAGTGTCTTCTTAATCATTATTCATTTGTATTTAGGTTGATTCTTATGCTGATTTAGCTTGCTACTCTAAGTACTTATGGCATGTCATCTTGCTTGAGCTGTATACTTTGTTCCTTTATGCATGAATAAAAGAGAATGATTATGAAACAGAGAAAGAGTAAAAGGTCCATTTTGTTAGAAGGTAGAATAAAAAATCCTAAGGTTATGTGGTGGTATGTGCTTGTTCATTAGTTGATTCATAAATAAAGCTAAAGGTCAGCATGACTTTGAGATATGAACTTGAGTTACATTCTATGAGACTTGACAAATGAAAGAGTTTCATAATAAAAGAAAGAAAATACAAGAGAAAGAAACAAAAAGAAATAAACAGGGCTAGGCACCAATGGCTTGAGATTTTGAAAATATGCTTGTGATGCTCTTGTACAAGGATAAGCTTGGACAACTAGGCTCTAAGGGGTGCTTCATCACCTGGAAAGTTGGGTTAACTAACCCGGGATTGCCAACCGAAAGTCCACCATCAAGAGCTACTTTAAGACAAAGCATAACCCAAAGAGGTGCTGGGCACCAATGTCCAAAGAATAAAACATGCTAAATTCCTGTGATGTGTTTGTGCTACGGAGAGGCTTGAGCAAGTAAGTGCTTAGGGGTGTCTCAAAAGAGCTACCTTAACACAAAACATTCAGCCTCAGCCAAGCAATAAGTCTCAAAAGAAAGAGAGCAAGAAAAGCTCAAACCAAGGACCAAAAAATAACAAGTCTTATAGGGTGCAAACAAAGTGATGATCCAAAGGAATATCACCACTTTAGCCAAAAATAAGAATCACTAGGATAATGTGTGTTCATTCATTTCTCTTATTATTTTACTGCTTGCTTGGGGACAAACAAGATTTATGTTTGGTGTTATGATGCCTAGGCATCTTAGGCTAGTTTCACATGCCTTTTTCATTAGTTTTTACTTGGTTTTCATGCATTTCTTAGGAAATAAGCAAGTATTTGGATGAGTAATGTATGTATGTCTTGATTCAATGAAACATTGTTAATTATGAGTATTTTCATGAGATTAATGCAAGAATTACATGATGAAATGAAATGATGCATTATCTGGTGATTATGACAAGGCTTTGATGCATTTGTTTGGTTGATGATTGGTAAGAAGAAGCAGAGGAAGGGCAAAGAAGAAGAAGAGAAAGCAATGTTGGTGGTTAAAGTTAGCTCACTAACATTGCTATTAACGTGCCAAAGAGGAAAGGAAGCAACGTTGGTGGCCAAAGTTGGCTCACCAACGTTGCCTATAAACGTTGCTCAAGAAAGGGAAGCAACGTTGGTGGCCAAAGTTGGCTCACCAACGTTGCCTTCCAACATTAACAAGGAAGGGGAGAAGCAACGTTGGTGGCCAAAGTTGGCCCACCAATGTTGCCCATCAACATTGCCAAGGAAGAGTGAGCAACGTTAGTGCCCTAAGTTGGCTCACTGACATTGCCCACTATTGTTTTCAAAGTTAACAAGCAACATTGGGGGCCCCAAAGTTGGCTCACCAACGTTACTACACAAGAAAAAGGTGCCAACGTTGGTGTGCCAACGTTACCTAAAGTTGGCACACCAACGTCTTCGACAAACTCTCAAATTGGAAGCTGGAAGAATTGCTTTGTGTGTGTACGAACACAGCTCTGTGCATACGAACAAGAAGAAAATTTGTTTGTGTGCGCACGCACAAGGTAGTGTGCGTACGAACAAGTGGAACGTTAACCCACCAATGTTGTCCATCAACGCCAGTACAAACGCTAGAATTATAAATTTTGGCTAGTATGCGTACGCACAGGGGAGTGTGTTTATGCACAGGAGGAAAATTAGCCAGTGTGAGCGCGCACAATGCAGTGTACGTACGCACACTAGACAGAGCGTTATTGGGCACGTTGGTGTCTCAACGTTAGTGCCAATGTTCATTTCCAGGGGCACCCATGCAACGTTAATAACTTCAACGTTAACTTCAAGAGCCACTCCAAGCTTACTTCAACTACGGCCAAAGCCCACATCCAAGTACTTGAAAACCCATTTAAAGATGAGAAGAGATGTATAAATAGAGGAGTTTTTGAAGTTGAAAAGGAGGCTCTGAAAGCTGGAGGATTAGAGACTCCGAGGCTCTCTTGGAGGATTAGAGACTCCAGAGAACTAGTATAGGATTCCTAGTTTGGATACTCTTGCATTCAATTTGATTTACTTTCATGCAATTTAAATTTCCTGCAAGTGTTCTTAGAGCTCTAATTCACTAAACCCCAAATCACAGGGGAGGAGTTCTATTGTAATTACATGGTCGAATGAAATTCTTCTTATCTCAATCTGCTTGTTGTAGCTAAAGGATATCTTCTTTGTTTATTGTGATTTACTCACTCCGGAAGGGGGTTTAAATCTATTGAATGCTTATGTGAGCCTCGGAAAGGGAATCATAGACATTAGAATTGAAGCTCTATCCTTCACAATTCTCTTTATCAACATCAATCAGGAGGAATTAAGATCTTGGGAGATTGTATGCATGGGGATAAAACTCATCAAAGTGCTTGTTTAGTTCAAACAAAGTGAATGAAATTAAGCTAAAAGTAACTAAACTAATTAACTAATTTAGCTAAGATGACTTGTCATCACCCAGCACCCAAAGCCCTTTACATTTCATGCTATTTACTTTCTATTGTCATTTATATTTTAGCCTTTACTTTCATGCTATTTATGTTTCAAGCTCATTTAAGTTTCTTGCCATCCACAATTTACATTCTGCACTTTACTTTCAGCATTCAATTTTTTTGCAATTTACATTCTGCTAGTTCAATTTCACCAAAACCTTTCAATATTCGCTTGACTAGACTAACCACCTCACTAAAATTGCTTGATCCATCAATCCCTGTCAGATCAACCTCACTCTCGTGAGTTTTACTACTTGATGCGACCCGGTATACTTGCCGGTAGTTAATGCGGGTGTAATTACCCGTGCATCAAGTTTTTGGCGCCATTATCGGGGATTGATTTAGATTGACAATGATTAAGTGGGTGATAAGTCTCGATTAAGCATTTTTCTTTTATTTTCTTTTAAGAATACTAACTGTTTGACACTTTGTGTCACCTAACCCTCTAACACTAACTCTAGCAATAGAGTGTTCATCTGTCATTGCAGTTTATTTTATGTTGTGTATGCCAGGGGAAATGAAAAGGAATTAGAAGAAGACCAAGTGATCGAGGAAAACCCAATCACACTATCCCTTATCCTAGACACTATGGAAGTAGCATCCTCACCCTAAATGTTCATGCAAATGACTTCGAGTTGAAGCCTCAACTCATCACTTTGGTGCTAAACAATTGCTCTTATGGATGAGGCCTTCTTGAAGACCCCAATCAACACTTGTAAGTTTTCTTGAGGATTTGTGAAACAGTCAAGACAAATGGGGTGCATCCTGACATCTACAAGTTACTTCTATTTCCTTTCTCCTTGAGGGACAGAGCATCTCAATGGCTAGAAACCTTTCCCAAGGAGAGCATTAACAATTGGCACGACCTGGTGAGAAAATTATTACCCAAGTTTTACCCACCTCAGAGAATCATCAAGCTGAAGACAGAGGTGCAAACCTTCACACAAATGGAAGGAGAGTCACTCTATGAGGCATGGAAAAGATAGAAAGCCTTGATAAAGAGGTGCCCACCGGACATATTCAGTGAATGGGTGATGACAAGTCATCTTATGCAAGTTTTACTAGCATTTTTCCTTGCTTTTATTAGGTTTTATGCACTTTCTTGCACAATAAGTAAGTGATTGGAGTAGAATTTCATGTTTATCTTGATTCAATCAAACATTGTTAATTTTATACAAAATCATGAGATTTATGCACAATTTAGTGATTATTATGAATGATGTAAAACACTATGATTTTGGTGAGACTTTGATGGCATGTTTGATTGATGGCAGGTGAAAAGATGAAGAAAGAAAAGTAGAGAAATACAAGGTGCAGATGAACGCTACGTTCAGTTAAAGAATGCTCCGTTCACACGTGACGCACACGCGTACAAGACACTTACGCATGGAGAAGCATTTTTGGAGATCCACGCGTACGCATGCATGGCGCGCACGCGTGGATGGAGGATCAGCGCTCACCAGCCAAGAACGCTACGTTCACTTTGAATGAATGCCTACGATACTTTTAGAGTTGGAATTTGAATTTGGTCATCGACGCGCACGTGTCGATGTGACACTATTGGTGATTGGCGTAGACATGTAGATGATGCTGGAGCGTGAAAGTGGTAACGTGTCATCCACGCGCACGCGCAAAGGACTGAATGACTGAATGACCTACTTCATTAAAAGGCCAAAAAGCCCACTCCAAGGACTGAATGATTGAATTAGAAAGTGTATAAATAGAGGAAAATTTGATTTCATTAGGAACTTTTTTTTTATTTTTCTACCACTTCTTCTGGGGGATCTTCTTTTTCACTTCTTTTAGTTTCCTTTCCAATTTTAGATCTGGTTTTTAATTTCTTTTCTGTTCTTCATCTTCTGCAATTTTTCTTCCCTGTTTTGGTACTAGAGCAATAATGAACTAAACCTCAATTTCATTAGGGGGAGGAGCCCTATTGTAATTCCAATAAATCAATGAAATTTTTCTTCTTCTCAATTCAATTGTATAGCTATTGGGTATCTTCTACTTTGATTGTGAATTATTCACTCCGGAAGGGGGTTTAATTCAATTGAATATGGGTGTGAGCCTCGGAAGGGGAATCACCTTCATTAGAACTGAAGCTCGATCCTTTACTACTCTCTTGATCAACACCATTCGGGAGGAATTGAGATCTTGAGAGTTAGTGTGGCTTATGGATGAGAGAAATGTGCTATAACTCTTCTCATGATAATTAGATCAAGGAATTGGCAAGATTGATTGTGATTAGAGAGATTGGATTGCCAAGGAATTGGGATCCAATCAATTTCAATCCGTCATAGATCTTTGCATATGATTGAGAAAGGAGTTGAGACTCAATTGATTCATAAAGGATTACAATATCTTCAATCCCTGATGAATCACTTTCTTTGAATTTCTTTCACTTTGATCTCTTTGCACTTGCTGCAATTTATATTGTCTAGTTCTATTTTGATTCCCAAAATCCAAATCCCTTTATTATTCATGCAATTTAAGTTTCCTTGCTATTTAATATTTATGCACTTTAAGATTCAGTCATTTACTTTTCTTGCAACTTAAGATTTAGTTCTTTTTAATTTCCTACACCTTAAGTTCCAGCAATTTACCTTTCTTGCCATTTAAGTTTCTGCTATTTTGCTTCCACCATTTCAATTTCTTGCTATTTACTTGATGTGAATCACAAATCACTCAATTCATCAATATTAGCTTAACTAAATTTATCACCATACTAAAGTTGCTTGATCCATCAATCCCTATGGGATCGACCTCACTCTTGTGAGTTATTATTACTTGATGCAACCCGGTACTCTTGCCGGTTAGTTTGAGTGGAAACCTTTTTTCCCTCATTAATGGGTGAAACTTCAAAACTTCTATGAAGGTCTTTCTCTAAAGGCAAGAAAAGAACTAGATTACTCCTCAGGAGGTTCACTCCAGATCATGAAGACCCCTCAAGAAGCACAAGACCTCATTGATATGGTGGCCACAATCAATATTTCTACTCTTCTTAGAGGCACTCATTGATATGGTGGCCACAATCAATATTTCTACTCTTCTGAGAGGCACCATAACACAACTCCAAATAGGGGAGTGATGGAACATGAAGGAGTAAATGCAATCCTAGCTCGAGACAAGTAGATGCACCAACAAATTCAGGAACAAATAGAGATGATGGCCAAGAGAACTGATGGATTGTAATTTGTTGTAGTAAACACACAAGGCCAATCTCAAGTCTCACATGGAGGAATCAATCTAAAAAAGGCTTTGAGGCATTCAACTATGAGCAACAAAGGCCTGAGCAGGTGCAATACATGAACAACACCCCAACTTCATTCCAACATGACTTCCATGGTGATGCATTGATGATTGGATTTTTGATGGCTTAGAAATTCAACAATGAAATCTCGTTGTAAAGTATAGTTTCTAAACCAAGCAATAATCCTTTCATACAAAAGATTGTTTGTCACAAGTAACAAACGCCTAAATTTATAAACCGAAGTATTGAACCTCGGGGCGTTCTCCCTAGGAATTACAATAAGTGTCTTGTTGTTGGTTGTGAGTTATTTTGGGGTTTTTGAGATTTTAGACAAGAAATATAAATGGCAAAGAAAATAAACTAACAGCTAACAAAGCTCTTGACAAGATATAAGAAATAGAAGTCCTATCCTAGTTATCCTCCTCAATTGTGATAAAAAATTGTCCATTACTCCCACTTAGTTAACCTCTAACCATGGAGGAAAGTCAAGTAGATGGATCAATTTGATTCCTCAAGTCCTAATCAACTTCTAAAGGAAAGACTAGCTTTAGAGGCATTTAAATCAATTAGCAACTTCTAATTATCAATCAACAAGGGAATTAGATAACTCAATAGTCACTAATTACTCTACCTAGGCCAAGAGGAACAAAACCTACACTAAAACCCAACCAAGCATTTCATCAAACACTTGGAAGGTACAAAAGAATAGCATAGTAAATTGATAACAAGAATAGAATCTAACAACAATTATTGAAAGGAATTAACAACAACAATCAAAAGAAACACATTTATTATGAACTACCTTGATTGAATTGAAAGAGAGTAGAAGAAACAAAAGTAGATCTACAACAAAATACAAGAACAACATAAAAGAGATTACAACAAAAGAATGGAAGAAGCATGAATGTAACTACAAGGAATTGAGAAGATAGAAGTAGAAGAAGATAAATTAAAACCTAGATCTAAGAACTAAACCTTATCCTAATCCTAATCCTAGAGAGAAGTGAGAGCTTCTCTCTCTAGAAACTACTTCTAACTAATCCTAATGAGTAAAAAAATGAATGGAATCCCCTTTGCTCTTCAATCCTTGGCTTTAAATAGCATCTTTGGCGCCAAAGTTGGTCGGGATTGGGCCCCACCACCCTTCTGAATTTGCTGGCCACGTTTTCATTAAAAAATCATAAACCAGCCCCGACGCGTACGCGCACAGCACGCGTACGCGTCCATGGGGTAATTTGCAAGGTGTGCGTAAGCGCCAGGTTTTCAAAATGAAATCACTAACAAACACATCAAGGCATCTAGTGGAATCAAAGGAAGATTAAAATCATCAAGTTAAAGGCCTAAAAAGCATGTTTTCACACTTAACCTCAAATAAGGAGATAATCACAAAATCATGCTAATTCATTGAATAAATGTGGGTAAAAGGTCATAAAATCTCCTAAAATCAATACAAGATAAACCCTACAATTGGGGTTTATCAACCTCCCCACACTTAAACCAAGCAACAAGATTAACCATCTATTGTCCAAACTCGAACAATCCCCGACAACGGTGCCAAAAACTTGGTGCACGAAATTGTGATCATCAATGGCGCCATCAACATGGTACGCTCAATTACAATCTCAACTCTTTATCACAACTTCGCACAACTAACCAGCAAGTGCACTGGGTCGTCCAAGTAATAGACCTTACGCGAGTAAGGGTCGATCCCACGGAGATTGTTGATATGAAGCAAGCTATGGTCATCTTGTAAATCTCAGTCAGGCAGATTCAAATGGTTATGAATGATTTATGAATAAAGCATAAAATAAAGATAGAGATACTTATGTAATTCATTGGTGATAATTTCAGATAAGCATATGGAGATGCTTTGTCCCTTCCGTCTCTCTACTTTCCTACTAGGAATAGAATCCAGTGATTCTTTTGCGTCTGTCACTAACGCCCAACCTTTAGGAGTTTGAAGCTCGTCACAGTCATTCAATCCTTGAATCCTACTCAGAATACCACAGACAAGGTTTAGACCTTCGGGATTCTCTTGAATGCCACCATCAATTCTAGCTTATACCACCAAGATTCTGATTAAGGGATCCAAGAGATATTCACTCAATCTAAGGTAGAACGGAGGTGGTTGTCAGGCACACGTTCATAGGTGAGAATGATGATGAGTGTCACGGATCATCACATTCATCAAGTTGAGGAACAAGTGATATTTTAGAACAAGAATAAGCCGAATTGAATAGAAGAACAATAGTAATTGCATTAGTACTCGAGGTACAGCAGAGCTCCACACCTTAATCTATGGTGTGTAGAAACTCCACCGTTAAAAATACATAAGAACAAGGTCTAGGCATGGCCGAATGGCCAGCATCCCAAAGAGGGTTCAATCATAAAAACATAATCAAAAGATTGATCCTAAGATCTAAAGTGATCAAAAGATCTAAAGTGATCAAAAGATCTAAAGTGATCAAAAGATTTCAAATACAATAGCAGAAGGTCATATTTGTAGAGAACTAGTAGCTTAGGGTTTACATAAATGAGTAAATGACATAAAAATCCACTTCCGGGCCCACTTGGTGTGTGCTTGGGCTAAGCATTGAAGCATTTTCGTGTAGAGACTTTTCTTGGAGTTAAACGCTAGCTTTTGTGCTAGTTTGGGCATTTAACTCCCATTCTTGTGCCAGTTCCGGTGTTTTACGCCAGAATTCTTGAGCTGAATTGGAACGCCTATTTGGGCCAACAAATCTCGGAAAAGTATGGACTATTATACTATGCTGGAAAGCCCAGGATATCCACTTTCCAACGCAATTGAGAGCGCACCAATTGGGCTTCTGTAGCTCCAAAAAATTCACTTCGAGTGCAGGGAGGTCAGAATCCAACAGCATTAGTAGTCCTTTTTTCAGCCTCTGAATCAAATTTTTGCTCAGGTCCCTCAATTTCAGCCAGAAAATACCTGAAATCACAGAAAAACACACAAACTCATAGTAAAGTCCAGAAAAGTGAATTTTAACTAAAAACTAATAAAAATATAATAAAAACTAACTAAAACATACTAAAAACATACTAAAAACAATGCCAAAAAGCGTATAAATTATCCGCTCATCACATAGTATATGACATGCACCAAATTTTCTTTTCTCTGTCCTAACACTGCCCCAACTACAAAATCAGATGCATCACACATCAATTCAAATGGTAAATTCCAATCAGGTGGGGTGATGATAGAAGCTGATGATAGTCTCCTTTTCAAGTTTTCAAATGCTAGCATGCATTTCTCATGAAAGATAAATGGTGTATCAGACATTAGGAGGTTGCTTAAGGGCTTGGCTATCTTTGAAAAATCTTTAATAAACCTTCAATAGAAGCTAGCATGTCACAAAAAGCTCCTAATTGCCTTGACATCACTTGGTGGAGGTAATTTTTCAATTAGCTCCACCTTAGCTCTGTCTACTTCAATGCCTTGGTTAGAAACTTTATGGCCAAGGACTATTCCCTCTATCACTATGAAGTGACATTTCTCCCAGTTCAAGACTAAGTTGGTCTCTTGACATCTTTTTAATACCAAGGCAAGATGGTTTAGGCAATTAGGAAAGGAGTCTCCGAATACTGAGAAGTCATCTATGAAAACTTCAATGAACTTCTCTATCATATCTGAGAAGATGGAAAGCATGCAGTGTTGAAAAGTTGTAGGTGCATTACATAGTCCAAATGGCATGCGCCTGTAGGCAAACACTCCATATGGGCAGGTGAATGATGTTTTCTCTTGGTCTCTTGGGTCAACCACTATTTGGTTATATCCTGAATAACCATCTAAAAAATAATAATATGCATGTCCTGCAAGTCTTTCTAGCATCTGATCCATGAAAATAAGTGGAAAATGATCTTTCTTGTGGCTTCATTGAGCTTTCTGTAGTCAATAAACATCCTCCATCATGTGACAGTTCTTGTATGGATTAGCTCATTTCTTTCGTTGGGTACCACAGTGATTCCTCCCTTCTTGGGGACCACTTGAACTGGACTGACCCATGAGCTATCTGATATTGGATAGATTACCCCTGCCTGCCACAATTTCATGACTTCTTTCTGTACTACTTCCTTCATAGCTGGATTTAACCTTCTTTAGGGCTAAATGGAAGGTTTTGCATCCTCTTCCAAAAGTATCTTATGCATGCATATGGATGAACTGATTCCTTTCAAGTCGGCAAGTGTCTATTCAATGGCATCCTTATGTTTTTGTAAGACTTGAAGCAACTTTTCCTCTTATTCTTGGCTGGGGGCTGAATTTATGATCACTGGATAACTTTTATTTTCTCCCAAGTATGCATACTTGAGAGTGGGTGGCAGTGCCTTCAGCTCAAGTTTGGGTACTTCTTTTCTTTCATCCTTCCTTTCTAGTGTGCCTTGATCATGCATTTCAGCGGCTGCAGCATCTTCGCTTGATGCTAATTCTCCTTCTGTTAATTCCTCAAGTTCTTCTTCAAGAGTTTCTTGCACCAAAGCCTCCACCGAGTCCAACCTCATACATTCTCCCAATGAGTTGTATGGGTAACTCATGGCTTTAAACACATTGAATGTCATTTTCTCCTCATGTAATCTAAGGACAAGTTCACCTTTTTAGACATCAATGATGGCTCCATCAGTGGCCAAGAATGGCCTTCCCAGGATGATGGAAGTCTTAGCTCCTTCCTCCATGTCTAATATTATAAAATCTGCTGGAAAAATGAAATCTCCCACCTTCACAAATAAGTCTTCTACTATTCCGTGGGGAAACTTGAATGATCTGTCTGCTAGTTGCAGGGCCATTCTTGTTGGTTTGGCTTCCTCAATCTTCATTTTTTTCATCATTGCTAAAGACATTAGATTTATGCTGGCTCCTAGATCGCATAAAGCGTTTTCCACTGTGATTTCCCCTATGATTCAAGGGATTTGGAAGCTCCCATGATCCTTCAATTTCTGGGGCAATTTGTGTTGGATGATGGCACTGCACTCTTCGGTGAGTACCACAGTCTCATTGTTCTTCCAGCTTCTCTTCTTGGTCATCAATTCCTTCAAGAACTTGGCGTAGAGTGGCATTTGCTCTATTGCTTCAGCGAAGGGTATGTTGATTTGTAGTTTCTTGAAGATTTCCAAGAATCTTGAGAATTGGTTATCCTCTCCTTTTTTCTTTACTTGCAGCTGCTGGGGGTATGGAGCTTTTGAAAGGCATGGTTTGAACGCTTCTCCTTCTTGATGTAACTTAGGGGTGGAGATTCGAACTTCCTCTTGTCCCTTGTCTTCTTCATCCAAATTCTTCTCTGGTAGTTTCTTATGGGTCTCCTTCAATTCCTTCCCATTTCTGAGGGTGATAGCTTGACATTCCTCCCTTGGCGCTGAGTTAGTGTTGCTGCAATTGTTGTGTCCAGAGGCTTACTTGAATAAGAAATCAATCTGTGTTTCAAGTTTTTTGATGGCAGCATCTTGATTCTGCATGTTGGATCGCACTTCTTCCCGGAAAACTTTACTGTCTTGGACTTCTCTACATAAATCTTCAAGTAGAGTCTCAATTTTTGAAAGTCTATCATCCGTTAGTGATGGTGGATTGGGGTTAAGTGATTGAGAAGGGTGGTTAGGTGGGTGTTGATAGGATCTCTGTGAGGTATGTTGGTGAGTTGTATTGTTGTTGGAATTGAGGTTGTGGCGTCTCTGGTCTTGACCTTGGTCTTGTTGATTTTCCCAACCAAAGTTGGGGTGATTTCTCCATCCAGAGTTGTAAGTTTTGGAGTATGGGTCATGCATTTGTCTAGCTGAGTTTCCAACATAGTTGGCTTGTTCCCAGTCACCTTCTTCTCCTATATTCACTCCTTCTTGAGCTGGTGATGAAGTGATGACTACTGCAACTTAGTTTTCCTCTACCTTCTTGGTGAGATCTGCTAGCTGCTTGGTGATCATCTTATTTTGAGCTAGTAATGCATCCATGTGGTTCAGCTCTATTACTCCTCGAGTGTTACTTCTTTCAGAAGCATAGAAGTAGTCATTCTCAGCTACTGTTTCAATGACATCTATTGCTTCTTCAATGGTTTTCTTCTTGTTTAGAGAGCCCCCTGATGAATGATCTACAGCCTTCTTTGACTCATAGAAAAGACCTTCATAGAAAATGTGAAGTTAAACCCATTCGTTGAACATATCTGGTGGGCATCTTCTTGTTATGTCCTTGAACCTCTCCCATGCCTCATAGAGAGTCTCACCATCTTGTTGTCTGAAAGTCTGCACCTCAGCTCTCAGCCTATTAATTCTTTGAGGAGGGTAGAATCTTGCCAAAAATTTGTTCACCATATCTTCCCAATTTGTTAAGCTCTCCTTTAGAAAGGATTTAAGATACTTGGATGCCTTGTCCCTGAGTGAAAAAGGGAACAAAAGCAGCCTATAGACATCCGGGTGGACTCCATTAGACTTTACAGTGTCACAAATCCTCAGGAAGGTGGTTAGATGTTGATTGGGGTCTTCTTGAGCACTTCCTCCAAATGAGCAGTTGTTTTGAACAAGGGTAATGAGTTGGGGTTTTAGTTCAAAGTTGTTGGCATGCATGGTGGGCTTCTGGATGCTACTTCCATAGTTTCCTAGATCTGGATTGATGTAGGAGCCTAGAACTCTCCTTTCTTGCCCAGCATGATTTGCAGGGCCTTCTCTAGCATGGTTGTGAGCTTCTCATTCATGATTGTTTTCCAGGTTCTCTTCCATGTTGATTTCAAAGTACTCTTCCTCTTCCTCAGCACTAACAACTCCTTTCCCTCTTGCTTCCCTCTTTAGTCTCTAGAGGGTCCTTTCAGGTTCTGAATCGAAGGAAGTTGAAGCCCCCCTCTCCTCCCTGTCATACAACTAACAAAGCACACATCAAGAGATGAAATGAAGAGATTATTCTTGTTACAGTGATTGTTAGTGTGAGTGATGCAAATTATCAAATACTTAGTGGGTTAGTGAGCAGGATTGTAGATAATAACAAAGAAAGAAAGAAAAACAGAGAGGGTAAAGGGGATGAAGAAGAAGCTAAACAAAATGAAGATAAATGACTGAATAGAGTAAACAACAAAGGAAAAAATGCTCAATCTAGTGAGCTTCCAACTTAATCATTGTTGATACAAAATCAATCCCCGGCAACAGTGCTATAAACTTGATGCATGAAAACTTGTCTCTTAACAAATTTTCCTTCGGCAAGTATATCGAATTGTCGTCAAGTAAAAACTCAAAATAGAGTGAGGTCGAATCCCACAAGGATTGATTGGTCAAGCAACTTTAGTTGGAAGAGTATGCTAGTTGAACTAAACAGAATGTAGTTTGAGAATTGCAGAAAATTAAATGGCGGGAAAGTAAATAGCAGAAAATAGAGTGCAGAATCTTAAATGGGGATTTGGGGGAATGAGCATGAAAATAAATGGCAGAAAGTAAATCGAATGGGTAAGATCAGAAATGGAGAATTCATTGGGCTTAGGAGATGTTGTATTCTCTGAATCAAATTCATTTTCATCTCTTCCTCAATCAAAGCATCTATTGATCTCCTTGACAATCTTAGGAGATTGGATTCCAATTCATTGGCAACCCAATCTCTCTAAGCTTGAACAATTGCCCAATTCCTTAATTTAATTACTCATGGAAAGAGATGAAGTGTGGTCACTGATTATACCACATGTATTTCCAAA
>NC_029772.3:85392762-85393501 GCF_000817695.3 Arachis duranensis
TGAGTTTGTGGTGTTTTTTGTGATTTCAGGTATTTTCTGGCTGAAATTGAGGGACCTGAGCAAAAATCTGATTCAGAGGCTGAAAAGGACTGCAGATGCTGTTGGATTCTGACCTCCCTGAACTCGAAGTGGATTTTCTGGAGCTAGAGAAGCCCAATTGGTGCGCTCTCAACGGCGTTGGAAAGTAGACATCCTGGGCTTTCCATAAATGTATAATAGTCCATACTTTGCCCAAAATTTGATGGCCCAAACCGGCGTTCCAAATCAGCTCAAGTATGCCCGTCGTTTAACGCCGGAACTGGCACAAGAATGGGAGTTAAACGCCCAAACTGGCACAAAAGCTGGCGTTTAACTCCAAGAGAAGTCTCTACACGAAAAATGCTTCAATGCTCAGCCCAAGCACACACCAAGTGGGCCCGGAAGTGGATTTTTATGTCATTTACTCATCTCTGTAAACCCTACTAGTTCTTTATAAATAGGACCTTTTGCTATTGTATTTTCATCTTGGTAGCTATCCTTGTTCTTATGCTATCTTAGATCATGGGGCTGGCCTCACGGCCATGCCTAGACCTTGTTCTTATGTATTTTCAACGGTGGAGTTTCTACACACCATAGATTAAGGTGTGGAGCTCTGCTGTACCTCGAGTATTAATGCAATTACTATTGTTCTTCTATTCAATTCCGCTTGTTCTTGTTCTAAGATATCACTTGTTCTTCAACTTGATGAATGTGATGATCC
>NC_029772.3:85395918-85396983 GCF_000817695.3 Arachis duranensis
GTATTTTCTATGATGGTCTGTCTGAACTGTCCAAGATGTCTTTGGATAGCTCTGCTGAAGGATCTCTTCATCTGAAGAAGATGCCTACAGAAGTTCAAGAACTAATTGAAATGGTTGCAAATAACCAATTCATGTACACTTCTGAAAGGAATCCTGTGAACAATGGGACTAATCAGAAGAAAGGAGTTCTTGAAATTGATACTCTAAATGCCATATTGGCTCAGAACAAGATATTGACTCAGCAAGTCAATTTGATTTCTCAAAGTCTGTCTGGAATGCAAAATGCACCAGGCAGTACTAAGAAAGCTTCATCTGAAGAAGAAGCTTATGATCCTGAGAACCCTTCAATGGAAGAGGTGAATTACATGGGAGAACCCTATGGAAACACCTATAATCCTTCATGGAGAAATCATCCAAATCTCTCACAGAAGTATCAACAGAGACCTCAACAAGGTTTTAACAATAATAATGGTGGAAGAAATAGGTTTAGCAATGGCAAGCCTTTTCCATCATCTTCTCAGCAACAGACAGAGAATTCTAAGCAGAACCACTCTGACTTAGCAACCATGGTCTCTGATCTAATCAAAACCACTCAAAGTTTCATGACTGAAACAAGGTCCTCCATTAGGAATTTGGAGGCACAAGTGGGACAGCTGAGCAAGAAAATTACTGAACTCCCTCCTAGTACTCTTCCAAGCAATATAGAAGAAAATCCAAAAGGAGAGTACAAGGCCATCAACAAGGCCGAATTTGGAGAGGAGGGAGAGGCAGTGAACGCCACTGAGGAAGACCTCAATGGACATCCACTGGCCTCCAATGAGTTCCCCAATGAGGAACCATGGGAATCTAAGGCTCCCACTAAGACCATAGAGATCCCATTGGATTTACTTCTGCCATTCATGAGCTCTGATGAGTATTCTTCCTCTGAAGAGGATGAATATGTCACTGAAGAGCGAGTTGCTAAATACCTTGGAGCAATCATGAAGCTAAATGACAAGCTATTTGGCAATGAGACTTGGGAGGATGAACCCCCTTTGCTCACCAAGGAACTGGATGACTTGTCTA
>NC_029772.3:85397424-85398791 GCF_000817695.3 Arachis duranensis
TCAAACTCTAAGTTTGGTGTTGGGAGGTTCCAACATTGCTCTAAGCATCTCTGAGGCTCCATGAGAGCCCACTGTCAAGCTACTGACATTAAATAAGCGCTTGTTGGGAGGCAACCCAATATTATATTTTATCTATTTTCCTTTGTTATTTTATGTTTTTTGTAGGTTGATGATCATGAGAAGTCACAAAATCAATTGAAAAAGCAAAAACAGAATGAAAAACAGAAAGAAAAACAGCACACCCTGGAGGAAGATCTTGCTGGCGTTTAAATGCCAGTAATGCTAGCAGATGGGCGTTTAACGCCCAGTACACTTGCTGGTTAGTTGTGCGAAGTTGTGATAAATAGTTGAGATTACAATTGTGCGTACCATGTTGATGGCGCCATTGATGATCACAATTTTGTCCACCATATTTCCGAATCAAAGTGTTGGGAGGATTACATGTCACTAGATCCGCCCAGACCCCAATTTGGTCCAACATGAGAAAGCATTTCTAGCATGATCTCCTCATCCCTTTTCCAAGGCTCAAAGGAGATCCAATTATGGAGAGTTTCTTTTCCAAGACAACTAACCAATTGAATTGAGATTGAAAGCTTTCCAGTAAATCACAAGAGAAGAAAGAAGAAAAGAAATGAAAACTATAATTGATCAATCAAATTACAACAGAGCTCCCTAACCCAATGAAAGGGGTTTAGTTGTTCATAGCTCCAGAAATGAAAAATGGCAGAAAAGAATACATGCTTAGCTAAAAGATCAGAATAGTAAATACATAGAGGGTAGTTCTCCCAATTGCCAAGCTCCTCTATAATTCAAAACTACTCCTATATATACTACTTCTCTTGATCTTCTAGTGAGTTCTTCAAGTCTTGGATGTGGGCCTTATATATTGAGTTGAAGCAGTTACAATCTTTAGTGGGCTTAGCTTGCAGAGAAGTATGAATTAGGCATGGGCGTTAGTGAAGTTAACGTTAAGTGACATTGTGGGTTCGAGAACGTTAGTGGCAATCACATTTTTCACTAACGTTCCAACCCCATATAGCCCACGTTAACTCCAATGTTAGTGGCACCAACGTGACCACTAACGTAGCCTTGTAAACCTTCGCAAGCATTATTGGGACTCACCTTTCCCAATAAAGCTGCCTTATAAACCTTCGCAAGCATTATTGGGACTCACCTTTCCCAATAACGTTGCCTTATAAACCTTCGCAAGCATTATTGGGACTCACCTTTCCCAATAACATTGCCTTGTGCCCTTTATCCCTACGTTAGAGTTCACGTTAGTGTAACTAATGTGGCTCTTAAGGTGGTTATACCTCACCTTCGAGAGCGTTAGTGACACATACCTTTGTCACTAACGCTCCAAGTGC
>NC_029772.3:85399355-85400686 GCF_000817695.3 Arachis duranensis
ACTCCAACATATTTCTCATTACTGCACAACAAGTAACGCTATTATTCTCTTTTATTTTTCCAATCTAATAATTCCAACTGACAACTTTAATTAATATCCTGACTAAGAATAATAAAATAAACATAGATTGCTTCAAACCAATAATCTCCGTGGGATCGACCCTTACTCACGTAAGGTATTACTTGGACGACCCATTGCACTTGCTGGTTAGTTGGACGGATTACAAATTCGTGCACCAAGTTTTTGGCGCCGTTGCCGGGGATTGTTCGAGTTTGAACAACTAAAGGTTTATTTTATTTCTTAGATTAGGAAGATTTTGGTAATTGGGTCAGAGTCTTTTATTTTCTTTTCAAAAATATTATTTTTCTTTATTAATTTTTTATTTCTCTTTGAGTCTAGTGTCTTATTTTAAGTTTGGTGTCAATTTCATATTTTGTATTTTCTATTTAATATTTTCGTATTAGTGTCTGTGTTCTTCATTGATCTTCAAGTTGTTCTTGTTTATTTTGCTTGTTTGATCTTGAGTTTTTCTTGTTTTGTGTCTTTTCTTGTTTTTCTTGTGCTTTTTCAAAACAGTAACTTTCAAAAATTTGTTACTTATATCCATAAATTTAATACATTTTTAAAATCAACTCTGAAGTTGCTACCCATTTTGCTGGAGCTTTAGTAGTTGTTCTTCATAATTGGGTATCTTCTTTGGAATCTTTTTCAAAAATAATTTTTCTTTTATTGAATCTTGTGCCAAACTTTAAGTTTGGTATTTTCTTGTTAAGTTTTCTTTAATTTTCGAAAATTTATCTTGGTTTTCTAAAAATTTTAAGTTTGGTGTTCTTTCTTTTGTTCTTGGTGTTCTTGTGAATTTTCAAAGTGTTCTTGAGCCTTTCTTGTGCTTTGATCTTAAAACTTTTAAGTTTCGTGTTCCTTGGTGTTTTCCCTCCAAAATTTTCGAAAATAAGGAATATTGGATCTAAAAATTTTAAATCTTGTGTCTTTTGCATACTTTTCTCTTTCATTATAAAATTCAAAATTCAAAAAAAAATATATACTTTCTAACTAATTTTGAACTACATTTTTCGAAAATTTTATATAAAAATTCAGATTTCAATTTCAAAATATTTTCAATTTCTTTTATTTGTTTCGTTTTTATTTTATTTTATAAAAATTAATTTTTTATAAAATAAAATAATATCAACATACATATCATCTCTTTTATTCCATCATGGAATTAAGTGGGAATGATCAGTCCAGGAGGACTCTGGGGTCATATGCTAACCCCACTACTGCTTCATATGGGGGTAGTATCTGTATACCCTCCATTGGAGTTAGTAGCT
>NC_029772.3:85401186-85402007 GCF_000817695.3 Arachis duranensis
GAATGGGTGCAATTAGACATCTTCTACTATGGGCTTACAGAAAAAGCTCAGATTTCTCTAGACCACTCAGCTGGTGGATCTATACATATGAGAAAAACAATTGAAGAAGCTCAAGAGCTTATTGATACAGTTGCCAGAAATCAATATCTGTACCTAAGTAGTGAATCTTCCATGAAAGAAGAAGCTAAAACAGTAACTGATGAACTCAGTCCTGTAGATCAGGCTAATGAATTCAATCAGCAATTAGACTTTCTAACTCAGCAGCTAGCCGAATTCAAGGAAATACTACAGGAAACAAGAATGGCTAACAGGAATATGGAAGTACAGTTAAAGCAAACAGAAAAGCGACTGTTAAAACAAATAACAGAAGAATGCCAAGCAGTTCAATTAAGAAGTGGGAAAATATTAAATACCTCACTTCAAAGCAGCAGGAAGCCAAGAAATGAACAGATGTCTACTCAAAATCCCTCTGAGGACAATCAGAGCCCAGACCATGCTCATTCCTGGCGTTCAACGCCAGAAACAAGCATGAATCCGGCGTTGAACGCCCAAAGGGAACATGGTTCTGGCGTTCAGACGCCAGTAACAAATGGGGAGATGGCGTCTAATGCCACTCCAGCTTCCACCCCTGGCATTCAAATGCCAGTGGGGGATCAGTCACATACAAGTGCTGATGACAACCCTTCTAAAAAGGCTTCCCAACCCACTTCTGTAGGTAATAAACCTGCAGCAACTAAGGTTGAGGAATACAAAGCCAAAATGCTTTATCCTCAAAAACTTCGCCAAGCGGAACAGGATAAGCAATTTGCCCGCTTTGCAGA
>NC_029772.3:85411382-85411941 GCF_000817695.3 Arachis duranensis
ACATCTTTAAAGATGTTCAGCCTGACCTGGAGGAATCAGAGAGAATAGTAGAACCTCTGAAAATCCCTCAGGAAGAGGAGAAACCTCCCAAACCCGAGCTCAAACCATTACCACCATCCCTAAAATATGCATTCCTGGGAGAAGGTGATACCTTTCCTGTAATTATAAGCTCTACCTTAGAGCCATAGGAAGAGGAAGCACTAATTCAAGTGCTAAGGACACACAAGACAGCCCTTGGGTGGTCCATCAGTGATCTCAAGGGCATTAGCCCAGCCAGATGCATGCACAAGATCCTATTGGAAGGTGACGCCAAGCCAGTGGTTCAACCACAAAGGCGGCTGAACCCAGCCATGAAGGAAGTTGTGCAGAAGGAGGTCACTAAATTACTAGAGGCCGGGATTATTTATCCTATTTCTGACAGCCCCTGGGTAAGCCCTGTCCAAGTCATTCCTAAGAAGGGAGGCATGACAGTGGTTCATAATGAAAAAAATGAACTGGTTCCTACAAGAACAGTTACAGGGTGACGTATGTGTATTGATTATAGAAGGCTCAATACAGC
>NC_029772.3:85414163-85415001 GCF_000817695.3 Arachis duranensis
TGTTATTCAATTCTAGGCTCAAATTATTTCCCGGGAAATTAAAGTCCCGGTGGAGAGGTCCATATGTAATTACAAGTGTATCACCATATGGATACGTAAAGCTTCAGGATAATGACTCTAACAAAAAGTTCATTGTTAATGGATAGAGAATTAAACATTATCTTGAAAGTAACTTCGAGCAAGAATGCTCAAAACTGAGACTTGATTAGAGCTCAGTGGTAGTCTAGCTAAAGACAATAAAGAAGCGCTTGCTGGAAGATCATGTTTCAATTTTCTAATTTTATATTTCAATTCATAATTTCTTGCATAAACATGTTTTAAAATATCATTCTTCAATTCCAAAAATTTTAATCCTAATTTCTAAAAACACTAATTTCTAAAATCCCTTTTTCAAAAATATCAAATATATCTTAATCCATAAACACAAATCTTTTTCAAACTCATCATATCTTTTGAATTTCGAAATAGCCTCTCCTTCTATTCCTCTCCTTTCCTTTCTTTTGCTTGAGGACAAGCAAACCTCTAAGTTTGGTGTGATTTGCCATGATCACTGAGCTAAAACTCATTAAGATCATGGCACCTAAGGGAACAGGAAGAGCAAGGATGTGAACTTAAGGGAGCTGAAGCGTCAGAAATTAATTCTTGAAGGCACCCCACAGACTAGAGGAACATCCACTTCCCAAAACACAGGTCGTTGAGTTCTAATCTTTGCCTTAACTCTGTGATAACTGTTCTTATTAGAAATTTACCTTAGAAGTTATATATTAGTAGTAGTAATTAGTATTTCTACTTTAATTTTAATTCCAATTAAGTTATAATTTATTTTTCTCATCATCAT
>NC_029772.3:85415278-85415632 GCF_000817695.3 Arachis duranensis
CAAAGCAAAAAGAGTGTTCTTAAGAGCTCTGGACACCTCTAATTGGGGACTCTAGCAAAGCTGAGTCACAATCTGAAGAGGTTCACCCAGTTATGTGTCTGTGGCATTGATGTATCCGGTGGTAATACTGGAAAACAAAATGCTTAGGGCCACGGCCAAGACTCAATAAGTAGCTGTGTTCAAGAATCAACATACTATACTAGGAGAGTCAATAACACTATCTGAATTCTGAGTTCCTATGGATGCCAACCATTCTGAATTTCAAAGGATAAAGTGAGATGCCAAAACTGTTCAGAAGCAAAAAGCTACAAGCCCCACTCATCTAATAAGAATCTGAGCTTCACTTAAAACTCC
>NC_029772.3:85415861-85416204 GCF_000817695.3 Arachis duranensis
TTAGTTTTTAGGAAAAAATCATATTTCTGGACTTTCCTATGAGTTTGTGTGTTTTTCTGTGATTTCAGGTATTTTCTGGCTGAAATTGAGGGAGCTGAGCAAAAATCTGAGTTAGGCTGAAAAAGGACTGCTGATGCTGTTGGATTCTGACCTCCCTGCACTCGAAATGGATTTTTTGGAGCTACAGGAGTCCAATTGGCACGCTCTCAACGGCGTTAAAAAGTAGACATCTAGGGCTTTCCATCAATATATAATAGTCCATACTTTGCGCGAAGATAGACGACGTAACTTGGCGTTGAGCGCCAAGTACATGCTGCTGTCTGGAGTTAAACGCCAGAAAAAT